>NC_092336.1:99936388-100251666 GCF_046630445.1 Rutidosis leptorrhynchoides | reverse complement strand
CGCTATGACCATTTCTTTTACACTTGTTGCAAAATTTGGTGCAGAACCCCGAGTGATACTTTTCACACCTTTGGCATAGCTGCTTCTGATTGTTGTTGTTGTTGCGGTTATTATTGTTGTTGGGATGATTGTTGTAGTTGCTGTTGTTGTTGTTGTTGTTGTTGGGCCGTTTGTTGTAGTTGCGATTGATGTTGCGATTGTTGGGATAATTGTTGCGATTATTGTTGTAATTGCTGTTGTTGTTGTATTGGTGATTCTTATCACCGTTTTCCTCCCACTTTCTTTTGACTTGCTTCACATTGGCCTCTTCAGCAGTCTGTTCTTTAATTCTTTCTTCAATCTGGTTCACTAGTTTGTGAGCCATTCTACATGCCTGTTGTATGGAGGCGGGCTCGTGTGAACTTATATCTTCTTGGATTCTTTCCGGTAATCCTTTCACAAATGCGTTGATCTTCTCTTCCTCATCTTCGAATGCTCCTGGACACAATAGGCACAATTCTGTGAATCGTCTTTCGTACGTGGTAATATCAAATCCTTGGGTTCGTAACCCTCTAAGTTCTGTCTTGAGCTTATTGACCTCGGTTCTGGGACGGTACTTCTCGTTCATCAAGTGCTTGAATGCTGACCACGGTAGTGCGTACGCATCATCTTGTCCCACTTGCTCTAGATAAGTATTCCACCATGTTAACGCAGAACCTGTGAAGGTATGCGTAGCGTACTTCAGTTTGTCCTCTTCAGTACACTTACTTATGGCAAACACCGATTCGACCTTCTCGGTCCACCGTTTCAATCCGATCGGTCCTTCGGTTCCATCAAATTCCAAAGGTTTGCAGGCAGTGAATTCTTTGTAGGTGCATCCTACATGATTTGCTGTACTGCTAGATCCAAGATTATTGTTGGCATGTAGCGCAGCCTGTACTGCGGCTATGTTTGAAGCTAGAAAAGTACGGAATTCCTCTTCATTCATATTCACGGTGTGTCGAGTAGTCGGTGCCATTTCCTTCAAAATAGTCAAATGGAACAAGTTAATCATACAGAATATTAAGAGTAGTTAATAGTATTTCGTAGCATAATATGAACTCATTTATAAAAGCTTTTTCTTCATATTAGCGTTTTATAAGTTTAAATTCGGGTAGTACCTACCCGTTAAGTTCATACTTAGTAGCTAATATACAATTCAACTACTACAATTCTATATGAAAAACTGATTTTAATAATATTTCGCGTTCAAACTTTTACACAATATTTTACAAACTTACAATACCGCTTATTTTACATATAGCATGAAATATAGCACACAATAAATTTGATACAAGATGGTTGTGAAGATAATTCTAGCTAGCACACAAGTCGTTCAGCAAAGGTAATAAAGACACGTAATTCATACGTCCAGAAACAAGTCATGCATTCTGGTTTTACTAGGATTACTTCCCATCCTTGGTCTTGTGGAACATAACCGTTATGGCCATTGATAAGACAACGTGTTGTAACGTCGTCAAAGGGACGAGGTTTACGTAATGTCCAACAGTCCCGTAACAATCTAAAAACCTCATTTCTTACCCCAATTACCGACTCCGTCACTTGTGGAAACGTTTTGTTTAATAGTTGTAGCTCGATGTTCTTGTTCTCACTTTGGTGAGAAGCGAACATTACTAATCCGTAAGCATAACATGCTTCTTTATGTTGCATCTTAGCCGCTTTTTCTAAATCACGAAGTCCAATATTCGGATATATTGAGTCAAAATAATTTCTTAACCCATTGCGTAAAATAGCATTTGGGTTCCCCGCAATATATGCGTCAAAGTAAACACATCGTAACTTATGGATTTCCCAATGTGATATCCCCCATCTTTCGAACGAAAGCCTTTTATAAACCAAGGCATTCTTGGAACGTTCTTCGAATGTCTTACAAACTGATCTCGCCTTAAATAGTTGTGCCGAAGAATTCTGACCGACTCTAGACAAGATTTCATCAATCATGTCTCCGGGTAGGTCTCTTAAAATATTGGGTTGTCTATCCATTTTGTGTTTTTATACTGTAAAATAGACAAGAGTTAGATTCATAAAAAAAATTACTTATTAATACAAGCAATTTTACATATATCATAAAGCATAAGCACACTATATTACATATATTACACCACACGAATACAACTATCTTATTCCGACTCTCTTGTTTCTTCTTCTTCGGTTTTGGTTCGTTTTGCCAAGTTTCTAGGGATATATGATGTTCCCCTAATACGAGCCGTCGTTTTCCACATTGGTTTAAAAAAACCTGGTGGTTTAGAGGTTCCCGGGTCATTGTTACAACTTAAGGACTTCGGGGGTTGACGATACATATAAAGTTCATCGGGGTTGGAATTAGATTTCTCTATTTTTATGCCCTTTCCCTTATTATTTTCTTTTGCCTTTTTAAATTCAGTTGGGGTAATTTCTATAACATCATCGGAATTCTCGTCGGAATCCGATTCATCGGAGAATTGGTAATCCTCCCAATATTTTGCTTCCTTGGCGGAAACACCATTGACCATAATTAACCTTGGTCGGTTGGTTGAGGATTTTCTTTTACTTAACCGTTTTATTATTTCCCCCACCGGTTCTATTTCTTCATCCGGTTCCGATTCTTCTTCCGGTTCCGACTCTTCTTCCGGTTCCCCTTCAGGAACTTGTGAATCAGTCCACGAATCATTCCAATTTACATTTGACTCTTCATTATTATTAGGTGAGTCAATGGGACTTGTTCTAGAGGTAGACATCTATCACATAATATCAAACGCGTTAAGAGATTAATATATCACATAATATTCACATGTTAAAAATATATAGTTTCCAACAAAATTTGTTAAGCAATCATTTTTCAAGTAAACACGGTCGAAGTCCAGACTCACTAATGCATCCTAACAAACTCGATAAGACACACTAATGCAAAATTCTGGTTCTCTAAGACCAACGCTCGGATACCAACTGAAATGTCCCGTTCTTATTGATTAAAAACGTTCCATATTAATTGATTTCGTTGTGAGGTTTTGACCTCTATATGAGACGTTTTTCAAAGACTGCATTCATTTTTAAAACAAACCATAACCTTTATTTCATAGATAAAGGTTTTAAAAAGCTTTACGTAGATTATCAAATAATGATAATCTAAAATATCCTGTTTACACACGACCATTACATAATGGTTTACAATATAAATATGTTACAACAAATAAAGTTTCTTAAATGCAGTTTTTACACAATATCATACAAGCATGGACTCCAAATCTCGTCCTTATTTAAGTATGCGACAGCGGAAGCTCTTAATAATCACCTGAGAATAAACATGCTTAAAACGTCAACAAAAATGTTGGTGAGTTATAGGTTTAACCTATATATATCAAATCATAATAATAGACCACAAGATTTCATATTTCAATACACATCCCATACATAGAGATAAAAATCATTCATATGGTGAACACCTGGTAACCGACATTAACAAGATGCATATATAAGAATATCCCCATCATTCCGGGACACCCTTCGGATATGATATAAATTTCGAAGTACTAAAGCATCCGGTACTTTGGATGGGGTTTGTTAGGCCCAATAGATCTATCTTTAGGATTTGCGTCAATTAGGGTGTCTGTTCCCTAATTCTTAGATTACCAGACTTAATAAAAAGGGGCATATTCGATTTTGATAATTCAACCATAGAATGTAGTTTCACGTACTTGTGTCTATTTTGTAAATCATTTATAAAACCTGCATGTATTCTCATCCCAAAAATATTAGATTTTAAAAGTGGGACTATAACTCACTTTCACAGATTTTTACTTCGTCGGGAAATAAGACTTGGCTACTGGTTGATTCACGAACCTATAACAATATATACATATATATCAAAGTATGTTCAAAATATATTTACAACACTTTTAATATATTTTGATGTTTTAAGTTTATTAAGTCAGCTGTCCTCGTTAGTAACCTACAACTAGTTATCCGCAGTTAGATGTACAGAAATAAATCGATAAATATTATCTTGAATCAATCCACGACCTAGTGTATACGTATCTCAGTATTGATCACAACTCAAACTATATATATTTTGGAATCAACCTCAACCCTGTATAGCTAACTCCAACATTCACATATAGAGTGTCTATGGTTGTTCCGAAATATATATAGATGTGTCGACATGATAGGTCGAAACATTGTATACGTGTCTATGGTATCTCAAGATTACATAATATACAATACAAGTTGATTAAGTTATGGTTGGAATAGATTTGTTACCAATTTTCACGTAGCTAAAATGAGAAAAATTATCCAATCTTGTTTTACCCATAACTTCTTCATTTTAAATCCGTTTTAAGTGAATCAAATTGCTATGGTTTCATATTGAACTCTATTTTATGAATCTAAACAGAAAAAGTATAGGTTTATAGTCAGAAAAATAAGTTACAAGTCGTTTTTGTAAAGCTAGTCATTTCAGTCGAAAGAACGACGTCTAGATGACCATTTTAGAAAACATACTTCCACTTTGAGTTTAACCATAATTTTTGGATATAGTTTCATGTTCATAATAAAAATCATTTTCTCAGAATAACAACTTTTAAATCAAAGTTTATCATAGTTTTTAATTAACTAACCCAAAACAGCCCGCAGTGTTACTACGACGGCGTAAATCCGGTTTTACGGTGTTTTTCGTGTTTCCAGGTTTTAAATCATTAAGTTAGCATATCATATAGATATAGAACATGTGTTTAGTTGATTTTAAAAGTCAAGTTAGAAGGATTAACTTTTGTTTGCGAACAAGTTTAGAATTAACTAAACTATGTTCTAGTGATTACAAGTTTAAACCTTCGAATAAGATAGCTTTATATGTATGAATCGAATGATGTTATGAACATCATTACTACCTTAAGTTCCTTGGATAAACCTACTGGAAAATAGAAAAATGGATCTAGCTTCAACGGATCCTTGGATGGCTCGAAGTTCTTGAAGCAGAATCATGACACGAAAACAAGTTCAAGTAAGATCATCACTTGAAATAAGATTGTTATAGTTATAGAAATTGAACCAAAGTTTGAATATGATTATTACCTTTTATTAGAATGATAACATACTGTAAGAAACAAATATTTCTTTAGGTTGGATGATCACCTTACAAGATTGGAAGTGAGCTAGCAAACTTGAAAGTATTCTTGATTTTATGTAACTAGAACTTGTAGAATATATGAAGAACACTTAGAACTTGAAGATAGAACTTGAGAGAGATCAATTAGATGAAGAAAATTGAAGAATGAAAGTGTTTGTAGGTGTTTTTAGTTGTTTGTGTATGGATTAGATATAAAGGATATGTAATTTTGTTTTCATGTAAATAAGTCATGAATGATTACTCATATTTTTGTAATTTTATGAGAAATTTCATGCTAGTTACCAAATGATGGTTCCCACATGTGTTAGGTGACTCACATGGGCTGCTAAGAGCTGATCATTGGAGTTTATATACCAATAGTACATACATCTAAAAGCTGTGTATTGTACGAGTACGAATACGGGTGCATACGAGTAGAATTGTTGATGAAATTGAACGAGGATGTAATTGTAAGCATTTTTGTTAAGTAGAAGTATTTTGATAAGTGTATTGAAGTCTTTAAAAAGTGTATAAATACATATTAAAACACTACATGTATATACATTTTAACTGAGTCGTTAAGTCATCGTTAGTCGTTACATGTAAGTGTTGTTTTGAAACCTTTAGGTTAACGATCTTGTTAAATGTTGTTAACCCAATGTTTATAATATCAAATGAGATTTTAAATTATTATATTATCATGATATTATCATGTATGAATATCTCTTAATATGATATATATACATTAAATGTCTTTACAACAATAATCGTTACATATATGTCTCGTTTAAAAATCATTAAGTTAGTAGTCTTGTTTTTACATATGTAGTTCATTGTTAATATACTTAATGATATGTTTACTTATCATAGTATCATGTTAACTATATATATATATCCATATATATGTCATCATATAGTTTTTACAAGTTTTAACGTTCGTGAATCACCGGTCAACTTGGGTGGTCAATTGTCTATATGAAACATATTTCAATTAATCAAGTCTTAACAAGTTTGATTACTTAACATGTTGGAAACATTTAATCATGTAAATATCAATCTCAATTAATATATATAAACATGGAAAAGTTCGGGTCACTACAGGATGGATATATGATTTTTTTTTTTTACGATCAAAATGCGTTAGCTTTTATAGGCATTTTTGTCCAGGGTCTCTCCGCAACTCGCGGCACTTTTCTTCTTCAAACTCCGTGAGTCGCGGAGTTTGTTTTTACAGCTCACACAAGTTTGGATCTTCTTTGCCGACGGTTTATTATATAAATATAATATATATATATATATAATTTATATAATTAATTATATATTATATTATATTTATATACATAGTTAACTTGTAATTTTTAGTCTGATGCGTCGAGCGTTGAGAGTTGACTCTGGTCCCGGTTCCGGATTTTCGAACGTCCTTGCGTACAATTTAATATCTTGTACATTGCGTTTTGAATCTTGTACTCTTGTAATTTCGAGACGTTTCTTATCAATAATTGGCACCTCTTTGATTGTATTTTGTACTTTTGAGCTTTTTGGTCGTTTGCATCTTCAATTCGTCGAATCTGTCTTTTGTCTTCACCTTTTATTATGTAAACGAATATCACTTGTAAATAGGACAATTTCAACTAAAAGCTTGTCTTTCTTGAGGAATAATGCTATGAAATATATGTTCGTTTTTAGCATTATCACACGTCATTCACACTCTTCTCCTCTGATTCTAAAGCCTTCACGTGTGCTAAAACGGCAAGTCGTCCTTTCTTCATGATCTTCTGCGCTTTCATACAACTAATGAGGTTCAGTTTCGAACTACATCTCTCTCCGTATATAACCAGTGGCTCACCATCTCCTTGTGGTATACGAAGAGCTTTATCTCCACAGATAACATCGGCCCTTACTTTAGTCAACCAGTCCATGCTGACAATCACGTCAAAGCTTCCCAATTTGATGGGTATCAAGTCAATTTCGAAATCCACACCAGCTATGTTAATAATAGCTCCTCGGCCAATTTGGTCAACCTTTTCAAGTTTACCGTTGGCTACCTCGACAAGCATACTTTCTTTTAAAGGAACTAATGACTAATTTATCTTATCGCAAAAGTGTCTACATACATAACTTCTATCGGCACCAGTATCAAATAGGACAGAAGCTAAAAGGTTGTTGATAGTTAATATACCTATAACCAAGTCGGGGTTCTCACGTGCATCCCTTGCATTAACATTAAAAGCTCTACCACGCGGTGGTCCGCCGTCCTTCTTCTTATTGGGGCAATCATTCCTAAAGTGGCCCTGTTGTCCACACTCATAGCATTTCCTTGGCCCATTTGGGTTTGTCCTTGCAGCTGGGACGGGAATCTTGCAGTTCTTACCAACATGTCCGATCCTGTTGCACTTTTCACATACCGCATTACAATACCCAGTGTGGTGTTTGTAACACCTCTTGCATTGCGGTAGGGTACCTTTGTAGTTCGGGTTGGAGCTTGTGCCGGGGTTGGGGTTTCCACCGTTGTTGTGTCTCTTAACGGGAGTTTGATCATAGGTCCTCCCCTTACTGTTATCCCACTTTCGCTTGTCACTACTACCCGCTTCAGACTTGGACTTCTCCGGTTCATCGATGAGAATCTGATTCATGAGTGTATGCGCCATGCGCATTACTTTGGGAACATTCGGTGGCTTGGACGAGGTGACATTCCCCTTGATGGACTTAGGGAGTCCCCAAAAGTATCTCTCCATATGCTTGAATTCTGGGGTGACCATGGTAGGACACATAAGAGCTAACTCAAGAAACCTCCGATTGTAACCATCGAGATCGTTGCCAACAGCTTTCAATTGCATAAACTCTATTTCCATCTTTTGTATCTCGGTACTCGGACAATACTCATCAATCATAGCCGCTTTGAACTCCTCCCATGGCGTAGCATACGCCTCATCAATACCTTGTGCCTGAGCCATGGTGTTCCACCACGTGAGGGCGCCATCAGATAGCGTGCAGGAAGCAAATTTGGTTTTGTTAGACTCGGAACAGTTGCTGACTCGGAATACTGATTCAAGCTTTTTAAACCATCTTGTGAGACCAACAGGCCCCTCAGTTCCGCTGAAGTTATGTGGCTTACAGCTCTGGAATTCCTTGTAGGTACACTCCTTTCGAACGGGTTGGATAATCGGCTGTGGTTCAGCTTGAGGGTTCATTTCCGCCAAGGCTGCGGCGACTCGTTCATTAATCATCTCTTCGATTTGAGCTGCTGTGGGTGTTGTTCGTGTGTTTACCATTTCCCTTCGAAACAGGAATTTTGACTTAAGTCAAAATCCAGCATTTAATATATAATAATATAGTATATAGTAAACAGGGAAACAACATAACGCATGTCAATTAAGTAACGCAACCAGGCACAAATACCACAAAACTAACATACAGTAATGTAAATAGAACACTGTGCAAGAATTTAACAATACAAAGTTCCATTAATAAAGAGTTGCATACATAAGTTCGTACATTACATAAGGAAAACATGGAACTACAACGAGATTACAAAATGAAACCTACTACAAAGCTCTATGGTGACGGTGGGTAAAGGATGTCCAGCACATGGAACATCTGCTCCTCGAGCTCAGTCACCTGAGCACGGAGGATCTCCACCTCCCTCGCCAGTTCCTCGACAGAGGGAGGGGCTGGCAGAGTAGGCGGTGCTGCTGGTGCAGGAGGTGCTGGTGGTGCAGATGGTCCGGCTCCAGAGGTAGATGCTGCATGGCTGTAAGGCTTACGCACGAACGGATCAGCCGGGTAAGGCACGACCCGCTTACGGACGGTAACCCTACGACGCTGACCATGTGCGTTAGTGAACGCTCGACCTCCGTTGATCCCCGGAATAACGATGCCATCGAAACGGTACCGCTTCTTCGGCGGGGTGGAGGGTGACTGTAGTGACCCGAACTTTTCCATGTTTATATATATATTAAATGAAATTGTTATTTACATGATTAAGTGTTTCCAACATGTTAAACAATCAAACTTGTTAAGACTTGATTAATTGAAATAGGTTTCATATAGACAATTGACCACCCAAGTTGACCGGTGATTCACGAACGTTAAAACTTGTAAAAACTATATGATGACATATATATGGATATATATATATATATATATATATATATATATATATATATATATATATATATATATAGTTAACATGATATTATGATAAGTAAACATATCATTAAGTATATTAGCAATGAACTATATATGTAAAAACAAGACTACTAACTTAATGATTTTGAAACGAGACATATATGTAACGATTATCGTTGTAACGACATTTAATGTATATATATCATATTAAGATATATTAATACATCATGATATCATGATAATGTAATAATTTAACATCTCATTTGATTTAATAAACAATGGGTTAACAACATTTAACAAGATCGTTAACCTAAAGGTTTCAAAACAACACTTACATGTAACGACTAACGATGACTTAACGACTCAGTTAAAATGTATATACATGTAGTGTTTTAATATGTATTCATACACTTTTGAAAGACTTCAAGACACTTATCAAAATACTTCTACTTAACAAAAATTCTTACAATTACATCCTCGTTCAGTTTCATCAACAATTCTACTCGTATGCACCCGTATTCGTACTCGTACAATACACAACTTTTAGATGTATGTACTATTGATATATACACTCCAATGATCAGCTCTTAGTAGCCCATGTGAGTCACCTAACACATGTGGGAACCATCATTTGGCAACTAGCATGAAATATCTCATAAAATTACAAAAATATGAGTAATCATTCATGACTTATTTACATGAAAACAAAATTACATATCCTATATATCTAATCCATACACCAACGACCAAAAACACCTACAAACACTTTCATTCTTCAATTTTATTCATCTAATTGATCTCTCTCAAGTTCTATCTTCAAGTTCTAAGTGTTCTTCATAAATTCTACAAGTTCTAGTTTCATAAAATCAAGAATACTTCCAAGTTTGCTAGCTTACTTCCAATCTTGTAGAGTGATCATCCAACCTCAAGAAATCTTTCTTATTTACAGTAAGATATCTTTCTAATACAAGGTAATACTCATATTCAAACTTTTATTCAATTTCTATAACTATAACAATCTTATTTCGAGTGGAAATCTTACTTGAACTTGTTTTCGTGTCATGATTCTGCTTCAAGAACTTTCAAGCCATCTAAGGATCCTTTGAATCTAGATCAATTTTTCTCATTTCCAGTAGCTTTATCCAGAAAACTTAAGGTAGTAATGATGTTCATAACATTATTCGATTCATACATATAAAGCTATCTTATTCGAAGGTTTAAACTTGTAATCACTAGAACATAGTTTAGTTAATTCTAAACTTGTTCGCAAACAAAAGTTAATCCTTCTAACTTGACTTTTAAAATCAACTAAACACATGTTATATATATATATATGATATGCTAACTTAATGATTTAAAACCTGGAAACACGAAGAACACTGTAAAACCGGACATACGCCGTCGTAGTAACACCGCGGGTTGTTTTGGGTTAGTTAATTAAAAACTATGATAAACTTTGATTTAAAAGTTGTTCTTCTGGGAAAATGATTTTTCTTATGAACATGAAACTATATCCAAAAATCATGATTAAACTCAAAGTGGAAGTATGTTTTCTAAAATGGTCATCTAGACGTCGTTCTTTCGACTGAAATGACTACCTTTACAAAAACGACTTGTAACTTATATTTCTGACTATAAACCTATACTTTTTCTATTTAGGTTCATAAAATAGAGTTCAATATGAAACTATTGCAATTTTATTTACTCAAAACGGATTTAAAATGAAGAAGTTATGAGTAAAACAAGATTGGATAATTTTTCTTGTTGTAGCAACGTGAAAATTGGTAACAAATCTATATTAATCATATCCTAGCTAACTTATATTGTATTATACATGTATTCTAATATATTATGTAATCTTGGGATACCATAGACACGTATGCAAATGTTTTGACATATCATATCGACCCATGTGTATATATTATTTGGAACAACCATAGACACTCTATATGCAGTAATGTGGGAGTTAGCTATATAGGGTTGAGGTTGATTTCAAAAATATATATACTTTGAGTTGTGATCTAGCTTGAGACATGTATACACTGGGTCGTGGATTGATTCAAGATAATATATATCAATTTTTTTCTGTACATCTAACGTTGGACAACTAGTTGTAGGTTACTAACGAGGACAGCTGACTTAATAAACTTAAAACATCAAAATGTATTAAAAGTGTTGTAAATATATTTTGAATATACTTTGATATATATGTACATATTTGTTATAGGTTCGTGAATCGACCAGTGGCCAAGTCTTACTTCCCGACGAAGTAAAAATCTGTGAAAGTGAGTTATAGTCCCACTTTTAAAATCTAATATTTTTGGGATGAGAATACATGCAGGTTTTATAAATGATTTACAAAATAGACACAAGTACGTGAAACTACATTCTATGGTTGAATTATCGAAATCGAATATGCCCATTTTTATTAAGTCTGGTAATCTAAGAATTAGGGAACATACACCCTAATTGACGTGAATCCTAAAGATAGATCTATTGGGCCTAACAAACCCCATCCAAAGTACCGGATGCTTTAGTACTTCGAAATTTATATCATATCCTAAGGGTGTCCCGGAATGATGGGGATATTCTTATATATGCATCTTGTTAATGTCGGTTACCAGGTGTTCACCATATGAATGATTTTTATCTCTATGTATGGGATGTGTATTGAAATATGAAATCTTGTGGTCTATTGTTACGATTTGATATATATATATATATATATATATATATATATATATATATATATATATATATATATATATATATATATATAGGTTAAACCTATAACTCACCAACATTTTTGTTGACGTTTAAAGCATGTTTATTCTCAGGTGAATACTAAGAGCTTCCGCTGTTGCATACTAAAATAAGGACAAGATTTGGAGTCCATGTTTGTATGATATTGTGTAAAAACTGCATTTAAGAAACATATGTCGATGTAATATATTTCTATTGTAAACCATTATGTAATGGTCGTGTGTAAACAGTATATTTTAGATTATCATTATTTGATAATCTACGTAATGCTTTTGAAACCTTTATTGATAAAATAAAGGTTATGGTTGTTTTAAAAATGAATGCAGTCTTTGAAAAACGTCTCATATAGAGGTCAAAACCTCGCAACGAAATCAATTAATATGGAACGTTTATAATCAATATGAACGGGACATTTCAGTGACTGCACAGGTGTATCATCAAGGTTCTCCTCATCGGAGTCGTCGTCACTAGTGTCATCTGTGGATGAGTCATCGGATGATGAATCAGCTGGGGGTGGCGGCGATCGGCGACCGGTAGTCATGATCCGATATCTGAAAGGTGGGATCAGTATGACACGTCCATCAGGAAGGCGTCGGCACCAATGGTTATGCTCATTACAGAACGGAACGTCCCCGTATTCCCCGGGAATCACAACACCACCGGGGCGGGGTTGTGGCTCCTGAGGTACCGGGGCAACTGGAGCTGAAATCTCCGGAGGGTCCTGGGCTCCGACTGCGGTAACCACTGGTACAGGTGTATGGCTGCAGGTTATGGAGGATGAAGCGCCGGGGTCGCTGGTTAACGGGATCTGTGTGTCAGTAGCAGCAGTAGGTGAGGTGGTTGACGAGTCTGAATCGCTGTCCAAAATGATGACAGGTGGAATATCCGACATCTGAACAAGGAAAATAAATTTTCCATATCAGTAAGTCATAAGCAAGCAAGTATTAGGCACTATAGCAACCTAGCATGGCAATCAGCACTAATCAGAGATAACATGTGAAAGCAGATAGTGATCATACAAAGGCAGAAATAGGCATACAGCAAGTTCGCATGGCAGTAAAGATAAGCAATAGCATGCAGTAAGATCATAGCAGTAAAAGTAATCAGTAGCATGCAGTAAGTCTCGCAGAAACAAGTAAACAAGCTAGTTGTAGATTAGTCCTATTAGTGAATCATACTTAGGTCCGGTCTAGACTCACTAATGCAACCTAATTCCCTACAACCAATGCTCTAATACCAACTGTGACGCCCCGTACAAAACCATCGTGTACGGATCATTAACAACAGGATCATCACAAGGTCAAACACTATATGCTGTTTGAAAACCGATTTGCATTCATTAAAAAGATAACGTTTTACAAAGATAACATGTCGTAAGACTTATTACAAACCATTGTTCCAAAATAACATAAGTTTACGAATGCAAAACATAAGTTTCATAATTTGAGACATCTCTAGCAATGCAGCGGATAACTAGTACAGTAGGTCCATAACAGCAATTCAATAACAGCATGACAGCAAGTGAAACAGCATGACATCAAGTCTAACAGCGGAAGCAATAAACCTCTAGGCACCTGAGAAATACACGCTTAAAAAGTCAACACGAATGTTGGTGAGCTATAGTTTAAGTTGTAATAGTAACGTAAGATAGGCCACGAGATTTCAGTGCTGCAACAGCGTATCAAAACAGTATGAAAAGTATATGCATAACCGTGGGCACCCGGTAACTAGACTTAACGTTTATAACCCCCTGAAAGTACACTTGGCGAGTGCGGATGTTCACGAAGTATTAAACACCCGTTAAATGCTAGCGCGACTAGCCCGAGTGGGGATGTCAAACCCTATGGATCCATATCTAAGATTCGCGTTCACCGGTTCAAAAACCAATGACTAAACGTTACCGTGCTAAGGGGAAAGTTTATGCCGTTGTATAACCCACACACATATAAAGTTTAAGTACTCGTGCCTAGTATGTAAAATGTAAAAAGCGCATGTATTCTCAATCCCAAAATAGTTAAAGTAAAAAGGGATGCTATAACTCACAGTGATAAAAGCGGTAAAGTCGGTAATGAAAGTACGCAAGTAGTAAGTCGGTCCGAAAGGTCGTCAACCTAAATCAAATGTTACTAGGTTAGTAGGTTGTCTTTATAAATTCTAATAGTGCATAAAATAAGTTTAAGTGTCATCATCATCATCATCATTCATCATCATAAAAGCTAAGTAAGTTTGACGAGAATAGAGATCGAAACAATAGGCTGACTTCGGTCAGCTGTTACGACCTCTACGTAAATCAAAAAGACGCATGGTCAGTGGATATGGCTCCGTATATGAGTCCCCTAACAGCTGACCAATTTTCAGAACCTAACTCGTCTTCGTTTGACCGTGGCGGCGGTTTAAGTGCGAGTAGGTCAGAAATTTCAGCACAACGTTAATAGGGTGTAGTGACTATCGGAGGGCCATAAATCCTAAACCGTAACTCGGATTAAGACTAGGCCTAAACGTAAAATCATATACTCAAACCGAACTAACTGAAAATCAACTTTTCAGTAGCCCAGGTGGTCTGATCGGATACGAAAATCAGTGGACAAGTGCTCCGGTGGGGTTCTTGGTGCTTGATGCTCATCACGGTTCTCATCCTTGATGCTTGTAGCTTCAAGTGTACAACTCGTTGATGGTTTAGCATCACTTTTGACCAAGATTCACCATCAATACACAATATGTTAAGACCAAGTAAGAACACAACTCATTCATGAGTCTTAGATGGATGATGAACCAAGGTTACATCATATCCTTAGTCTTAACACAATTTCAATTCACAATAACAACTAAAGTTACAAACTTTACATTAATTCAACAAGTAATAGCACAATCTAAGTCAAATGAGGTGATGGAACCCTAAGCTAGAGAGCTTGGATCCATTTCACACAAGTTACAAGGTTGCAAAGCTAGAAAGCTTGAACCTTTAAGTGTTCTTGAAGATCTTGAAGCATAAAGCTTGGATCTTTAAGATATATGAAGATAACAAACACAAGTTTGAATCTTTTTCACAAAACAACATGATCAAAGCAAAAAGAACTTAGATCTAACAAAAAGATATGAAGATCCAAGCTAGAAAGCTTGCATCTTGTTTGTTCTTGAAGATCTTGAAGCATAAAGCTTGGATCTTGAAGATGCATGAAGATTACAAACAAAAGTTTGAATCTTTATCATAAAATAGAAAGATTAAAGTATAAAAGAAGTAGATCTACAAAAGATATGAAGATTCAAGCTAAAAAGCTTGAATCTTCCATGTTCTTGAAAGATTCATGCTTGAATCAACAAGATATAAGTAAGATCAAAGCTAGAAGGAACTTGATCTTCCACATAATGATGATGATGTACACGAATTTAAGAAGAAAAGAGGAAGGAAAAGAAAAACTTACAAGCTAGGAAAGAAAGAAAGAATAAGTGTGTGAAAAGCCAAAATGATCAAGTGTTGGAATGAGGGACTAAAGGCTAGTATTTATAGGCAAATGAAGATCACATGGATTGATGAGGTGGCCAAGACCATGGTGGTGGTGGTGGTGGTGGACGGCATTAGAGGGGGAGGGGGAGACAAAAACTTGCTTTTTGGCCAATGGTGTCTAAAGTGTGTCCTTTTGCTAGAATCTTATGTAACATTTAGATAAACCTTATCCATTATGCTAGTATGACTCATTAATTAATTAATTTATTATTTATTTATTATTATGGGCCACTAGTAATAATACTTGGGCTAATTAATTGGGTCACTAGCTAGAGTAGGGTGGGCTTGAGCCCAACAAGGTAGAAAGTCCAACAAGACTAACTATTGGGCTTTAGCAATTAAATAAATAAAATTAAGCATCCAAAAGCCCAGGTAATTATTATTAGGAAATAATAATTAATATTTCGCAGTCCAAAAGTTTCGGTTCCGACAAAAGTCAAACGTGCGCGCAGTCCGCGGTTTATTCGTAACGGCAAGTAACACAAACGGTTATAAAGCATCCAATGGACAAGTTAAGCATCCTACATACCCCAGGGCACTTTTTTAAGTATATATGAATATAAAACACGTGTGCCAAGGTTCCGGAGTAATAAAGTAACACAGTACGCACAAATACGCAGTTTCGCTAAAATACAAGGCATAAAAACAAGTCGAAAAAGTCGGGTCGTTACATATATACCATTGTCTTGATGACTGCTTGAGGCCATATATTGATTTAAGCAATCTACAAACCTTATGTTGGTTGCCTTCTTTAATGAAACCCGTCGGCTGTTCCATATAGATTTCTTCATCTAAATTTCCATTGAGAAAAGCAGTCTTTACATCCATTTGATGTAATTCAAGGTTCATACTTGCCACTATTGCTAGAATCAAACGAATTGATGTGAGTTTAACAACAGGTGAAAATGTTTCCTCATAGTCAATCCCTTCCTGTTGATTATAGCCTTTTGCCACAAGTCGAGCTTTGTATCTTTCAATACTACCATCAGCTTTACGCTTTATTTTGAGAATCCACTTACTCCCAATGGCTTTTCTTCCTTCTGGAAGCTCAACCAATTCCCAAACGTGGTTGGATCTCATTGACTCCATCTCTTCTTTCATTGCTTTAAACCATTCATCCTTTGCAGGACAAGTGAGAGCTTCATTTATATTTCTGGGTTCATCCTCTTCTAGTTGAACCATAAAAGTATAACCATCTTCGATCTCATACTGAAGTGGAGGTTTACTTTGACGACTACTTCATCGTGGTTGGTTATCCAATGAAACAGATTCTTGGTTTACCAAATTGCTCCCACTTGGATCAGAATTATGCTCGGTAGCAACGGGTTGAGATTCTTCGGAAACATGTTCTTGGTTTGCTATATTACTCCCACTCGGATTAGAATTATCTTCATTCGCAATAGGTTGAGGAGTTATATCCAAAGAAACAAATTCTTCATCTTCACTCCTCAAATCTCTCACACTCGAATGAGGTAATTCTGTAGTCTCAAATAAAGACCAATCTTTATCAAGATCCCCTTGTTTTGGAAACTCATTTTCCAAGAATGTAACATTTGGAGATTCAAATTCAGTTATGCTCCCACTTTGGTGTTCACTCAAAAACACATAACCTTTTGATTGTTCAGAGTATCTTATGAAAACACATTTCTTTTCTCTTGGACCTAATTTTCCATATTTGTGTGAGGAATCCAAAGTATACGCTGCACAACCCCAAGGTCTTAGCATATTCAAGTTAGGTTTGCGACCTGTCCATAACTCATATGGTGTGGAAGTTACTGATTTTGAAGGCACACGATTAAGTACAAATGTGGCAGTTACCAAAGCATCACCCCAAAAGGTGATAGGTAAATTTGCTTGTGCCATCATTGACCTAACCATTTCAAGAAGCGTTCTATTCCGCCTTTCTGCAACACCATTTTGTTGCGGAGTTCTAGGAGTAGTTAATTTACGTTGAATACCTTTAGCATCACATAGAGCTTTGAACGAATCAGATAGGTATTCACGTCCTCGATCGGTTATTAATGCTTTAATCTTACGTTCTAATTGATTCTCAACAAAATTCATATAACTTTGAAAACAATCCAATGCTTAGGATTTGTGAGAGATCAAGTAGACGTAACCGAATCGAGAATAATCATCAATGAATGTGATGAAATAATACGCTCCATGCCTTGCTCGAACATTCATAGGACCACATATATCCGAATGTATTAGTTGCAATGGATAATTGGCACGAGTTCCTTTTCCAAATGGTTTTCTCGCAGTTTTTCCTGCCAGACAGTGCTCACAAGTGGACAATTCCACTTTATCAATATTAGCCAGTAAACCATCTCTAGCTAATCTATTCATTCTTTGTTGGCCGATATGACCAAGTCTAGCATGCCAATTGTTTACATCATTATCAAACTTATTAGAAGATGCAACTAAGGAAAAACATGGTTTATTATTAAGATAATCAACATCCATCATGATAAAACCGTTAAGGACATAACCAAAACCATAAGAGTTTGTTCCCAAAGACAACTTAACAACATTATCATGAAAGTACCAATGAAAACCAAGTCTTAACAAAACCAAAACAGAAATCAAATTTCGGAGAATTTGAGGAGCTTATAAAACATCATGTAGGATTAGGGTTCGTCCTTCACGCATGACTAACTTGCATGACCCGATCCCTTCAACTGGAACTCTTGAGTTGTTTCCCACATAAATCCACATAGCTCCATGAGAAACTCGCCGAAATTCTACAAAGGTGTCTTTGTCCTTAGCTACATGGTCTGTTGCTCCTGAGTCTACAATCCACAAAGGTTGAGATTCAGTTAAGAAAACAGAACTAGCAACACAAAGTTTGCTAACATAAGCATCGTAAGAATATACCTTTTTAGGCTCAAGACAATCACGAGCAAAATTCCCTTTGTTGCTACAATTGTAGCATTTCACCTTTGCAATGTTTACTTTCTTGGAGGGACGTGTTCCCTTGCCACGATGATTGGTGTTTGGCCTTTTGTTGGACTTATAAGTTTCTTTACCCTTATGGTGATGAAACTTGCGCTTATGCCCAAAAACATTTTTAGACCTTGTCGCCATATTCACCTCAATGATTGACTTACCGACCTCAATCCGATCTTCTTCTAGCTCTAAATGGCGCGCACAGTCCTCAAAAGTCTTGATGTTCTCATTATGTGTGAGATGCATTTTCATTTGCTCCCAACTTTGAGGGAAGGAACGGATCATAGCTTGAACCTGTTGTTCATCAGTAAGAACATGACCTACGTTTCTCAATTCACTTATCATGTTTGACATTTGTCTGACATGCTTTTTCATGGTATGATCAGACTTCTTTTTATATTGGTCAAACTTGATAGTGAGAGATCTTAGTTTGGTCACCGAGGTTGCACCAAACTTGTCAGCCAATGCTTTCCACATATCTTTTGCTAGTTCATACTTGCAAAAATCACGCATGATGTCATCATCCATGCTGCTCAGCAACGTAATGCGAGCAATGGTGTTCTTACGTTTCCAAGCGATGTACACTTCAGCATCCTTTTTATGTTGTTCTGTATCACCCACCTCAGGTACTTCCATTGATTGGGTAAGAGCAACAAGAGCCTCTTGCTCTTCCAACACATATTCGAGTTTCATGCTCCATATTTCGTAGTTGTCACCATTCAACTTAACACCCTTGTTAAGTTCAGCAACAATGTTCTTTGAAGCAGAAGCCATGATTGAACACACAATTCTATTTTAAAGGCAATTATGCAAGATTAGTTATATCCATCCAAATATGCAATCATCTTGCAACTATATTATTTTATTAAATAATAGTTCATCATAGGCTATAGAGAAAAAGGGCACTATGTTTCCAATTATCATCCATAAAACCTATTATGAAACTATTATTAACACAATAATATACAAGATTATAATTCCTATATTCCGAATTAGCACGACTTTTCAATACCATGTTTCAAAATTTGAAATCATTCAAGTGCTAGATAGGATTTGTATTTCACTTAGAAATATTACATTATGAATATGTATTAACGTATTGGTTACAAAAACCAAAGGTTAAATAATTATATTAATCATGAATTAATATATGCATATTTAACGTTTTGATTACAAAAATCAAAAAGTCTATAAACTGTATTAATCATAAATGAATGTTTCACGAATACATATGCAAGAAAGTAAATGACATACGTATTATCCTTACGGTAACAATTTTATTTTTTTTTATGATTATAAATGTACCAAAACAAATTAATGTTTCACGAATACATATGCAAGAAAGCAATCAGTAATACATAATTACATTTACATTCCATTACATAAAAAAAAATATACGCTAACACATAAAAAATATGTTCGATCATACATACATATAATTAAATTACAAGGGACCTATGTAAGTTATATTTCCATAACACTTGTATAAACAACCCAAGTCAATTAAAATTGGTGGTCTATATTTCCATAACACTTGGCAGTAGGTGATCGTATTAAAGTTGTTTGTCAACATATAGTACAAAAGTATATATGACACATGGCAATCAACATATGATACATGGCAATGAACATATTTCTTCAGTTTGTTAATAAAACATGATATATTATGAGTACATATTTGAAGATATTCACAACCGATGCAATATCAATTAAAAAAGAAAATCATCATTCAACCGGGAAATAAACAAGATGCTCTTGATACCAATGTTGTATAAATATAAATTCGAGACATACCGAATACGAGCAGCGGAAACGAGTAGGATCGACGTTTAGATCACCGGTCGGGAAAGCGATCACCAATAGGAAGGCTTTCTAGTTTCACGGCCTAAGTTCCTTCTACGGTTTGCAATGTTCCACTTGAACAACTATACTCACAATTTTACTACTTACTAGTGTACGATTTTCTCAATGATTTGTTGTGTGTTTCTTGTGTTTTTGTGTGTTTTACAAGAAGAGTTTAACTCTCTATTTATAGATACAAAGAGATTACTTATTACCATATGCTACCAAAAGTACATAGTACTTATTACCTTTGTAAGTGTACTATCAAAGGGTAAATGGTACTTATTACCATTAGTGTACTACTCATTAATAGTGGGTATGTACTACCAAAAGTACATAGTACTTATTACCTTTGTAAGTGTACTATCAAAGGGTAAATGGTACTTATTACCATTAGTGTACTACTCATTAATAGTGGGTCAAACACAATGAGTTTGTGGGTGTACCACAAATAATTTCCAACAAGTCTTAAGTTCGAATCTCGTATAGGGCGAATATTTAGTGGTGGTCAGAGATGAGTTGGAAACTAGACCTTTTACCCTTTTTACCTTTTAGTAGTGGATTAACGTTCATTAGTAGAGCTAACTAGCCGACATGTCCCAATGATGAATATTATATCAATAAAAAAACATTTAAAACACAACTTTATTTTTATAAATTTGGTGGCGTTCTATATAATACAAACAAAAGTATTTAAAGTATAAAAAACTTTAGTTATTATGAGATGGAGACTATCTTTTAAGATCACTTTCTTTTAATGGTAGTGTAGAGTATTGAAGTTAAAATTTTAGCAATTTTATAACAAGTTGACCGAGTCCACTTTATAGATAGGGGTAGAACATTTTTGTTCCCAAACAATGTTGATCTTGCTTGACTTTATGTTACCAATTAAAGTGATGTTTGATTGAAAGAGATCATTTGTATTCACCGTAGAAACAAGCATAAGTTAACCAATAAGTTGAGTTCAAAGTTGACTTCCTTTTCATGGACGGCTAATTACTTGATCAATTTTAATTATATGATTATTTGATTAGAATATCGACGTTGTTTACAATGTTAACTTCGTTAGTAAGCTCTAATTACCATGTTGAGTTTAAAGTTGACTCCCTATTTTTTTCGGGACGACATTTTCCTCCTTCTGGGACGACATGTCGTCCCAGATGGTCTTTTGGGACGACATGTCATCCTCAATAGGTCGTCCAGAATAGTACATCCCGGATGAAACGTTTTTTACCCGAACAACAGCGAGCCCCACTCTGACTTTTCTTTCCGACAATAGAGGATGACTATTCCGAACAACCTTTAGCGATGACATACCGTGCGAGAAAAAAATAATACAATATTGATTATTAATTAATAAATAGTATATTAAAAAATATTTTGGGACAATGTGTCATCCGAAAAAGATAGTAATTATTTTAATAATAATAATAATAATAATAATAATAATAATAATAATAATAATAATAATAATAATAATAATAATAATAATCATAATCATAATCATAATAATCATTATAATAATAATCATAATCATAATAATCATAATAATAATCATAATCATAATCATAATAATAATAATAATCATAATCATAATAATCATAATCATAATAATCATAATCATAATAATAATAAAAATAATAATAATAATAATAATAATAATAATAATAATAAAAATAATAATAATAATAATAATAATAATAATAATAATAATAATAATAATAGTAATAATAATAATAATAATAATAATAATAATAATAATAATAATAATAATAATAATAATAATAATAATAGTAATAGTAGTAGATAAATTGTTAATTTCTTTCGGGACGACATTCTGGCACGACGTGTCTTCCTAGAAAACTTGTATTTTTTTCCGGGTTTTAATTATGCGTTATAACAACCGTAAAAACGGCACGTTTCAAAACAACAAACCTGATGTACGATCATAATATATTTCACAAACACACCAATAACATTAAATAGAAGTTTAAACCACAATTACACTAAATGTTCAAACACACACGATTACATAACACTTGTCTCCAAATCAAAGTTTAAACATTAAACACAATCAAATTGTCTATCAAACAAGCACAAACTACTTACACTTCATCTTCGTTTTACCTTCCTCATCTTGAGTTAAATTAGGAGTCGGGAAATTTTTTGCAAATGGGGTGGGATAACCATACGATTCGCGGCAAAAACTCTTGGTATCACGGTCTTTAGGTGTGGTTATTCCAAACCCGCTGGTGGTGGTCTTCTACTTCAACCCGTTGATGAGTGGTTATTCCAAACCCGCTGGTGGTGGTCTTCTACTTCAACCCGTTGATGATGAAGATGTGGAATTAGTAACCGATATTGGTAACTTTTTCCGCAAGTGTGCCAACGCCGTTCTCCAAAAACTTCCAACATTATATCGTCATCACTTTTTGCACAAATTTTGAAAGAATACTGCTGATAGTCATGTATAGCATTTGCACAAATTTCATGAAAAGAATGCAAGAATTTTGCAGCCAGCTGAGATTTATAAAAGAATATGAACACTCTAGTTCGAAACGTATCTTCTAACACATTCAACGCCTAACAACTCCTTTGAGGTTCACAATCATACAAACACCCAGTACCTACAATTTCTGTATAACACTACCCAATGAGGTTAATAAAGGAACCGACTATGCACAGTTTCTGCAAACACTGAATCAACAATTATCATACAAGTAAATTAAAGGAGCTGCCAGTCATCTTGTGCACAGCCTTCAGCGTCATCAGCTGCCTCGAAGAGATCAGCCTCCTGGTCCCTGTTAGTGTTGCTTGATCTTGGTGAATTGCGAGCCCGAGTTATTGTGAATAATGGAGCTCCATCTGATTCTGCTGCCAGCTCGAATGCCCGTGAACAAAAATCATCAAAATCATCTGCAGAATACAATAACATGTTCCGCTTTCATTTACCCTTTATTTTAGGTTCGGAAACATATAAAGTGATTAGCAAACAAGTGTATGGATCGTACACTTAAAACCTCACATATTGCATGAAAAATGTCATATTGCAATTTCAACTAGGGCATGTTGACTTTCCACTTAATGATGTGTTTCTGTAAAGCTCTTAATTCAGTGAGTAAAATTGTTGTTTCATTATCACTTAATCTGAAATTAGTCTGTTTCTAGGAGATATAGAATCAAACACCCCTTCTTAAACTGAGACAGATGGAAACAGATGCAAATTCAAGAAAAAATTAAACAGCCCCAAGCAACTCATTTTAGTTGGACAAATACCAAACTTTAAAACTTTCAAATGAAGCTAATGATCCAAATAACCGTTTTTAGGTGGTCATGTTGAGAAAAAGCCAGCACCTCGTCTACCATGTTGTCATTTTGTACTGACAACGGCTTCATTTACCTCAAATTGATTTTTACATAAAACAGTTTTTACCTCAAATATGCATTCGGAAAATTTGATTGTTTTTTTTAGCGAAACTAGGCTTAATGGCTAAAATAGAAATCAGAGAAACATGATTATCTTTTTACACAGGTAGCCAAACAAAAAAAATAACAAACGGGACAAGGGAAACATGGGTACCTTTGTCTCGGCAATAAAATCCAATTGCTAGAGATGGGTCAATGGAGTCGAAGGGAATTTGTCGTATAACACTGCAATGATAAGTTCATATGGTCACAAGCAACAGGAAGAAATCGGTTGACTATGAAATAGGGAAAAAGGGATATAAAAGAAACGCGACTGATTAATACAAGTAACATACTTGCAGTGGTATGATGAAGTATCAGCCTCCAAATTATCTCTGCTTATGTTAACTGCCTGAACATAAAATAGAAAAACCGTAACGTGAAAAAACTATACCTAAAGAACAATCATTCATATTAAAACAAATAAATTAATTTTAAAAAGTAAATAAAAAACAATCCTGGTAAATAAAATTCCTACTTAGGGGTAAATGATGTGGTAAATTAGTTGATTTTATCTTCAGGTTATTGAAATGAGCAACTGTAACACAGAGACCGCACATTAAAATAAACCTTACCTGTTGAACTTCATGGGGATCAAGATAAAAGACTTTATCGTCTTGCACACCAATGAGATACGTGGAAGCACCAGGCCTGCCACCCAATATGCCAAGGCTCTGGGGAAAGATGAATGTAGCAGCCAGCAATGGAAGATACCTGGTTCAATAACAAGTCAAACGCACTATTATTTTAAATATATAATGTAAAATTATTTTGATAAGATAACTAACATCACCACAACAACTTTTTAAGAAGCTATGCATTTTGAACTACTGATACCAACATACTCGTTCTAAAACTATAATGTATCCCTTAATATTGGCAAATAATTTATAACCTAGTTATAATGACATCCAATCTATCTGATCTTACACCAACACCGCAATTAGCCAACATAAAATTTAATCACCTTCGAAGAAAATAAGCAAAACTAAAGCCATTTTAAGATTGATGGAACAATTATTACCATATGGATGCCATATCTAAATGCAAAACAACTTCTTACAAAGAAGATGAAACGTTATTTACCTCGGATTTACTTTGTCAAGACCTAAAACCAAAGGAACCAGCAAGAGCATAGGTGACCACTCAACTTGGCCTCTTGAAAATTCAGAACAATGCCTCAAGGCATCTTCAATACAAAGAACTGGAGCTCCACCACGTTCACCATCTTCGTCTCCCGATACAACATAGATGGCCATTGGAAATGAATTACCTTCAAGTTCATTTTCCGCAATTCTACGCCGTGCAAGAGTCTCCCATGTGCGACACATAGCGTAAGGGCCAACCCACGAACCTGGAGCAAGTGCGTAGCCCTCACCAGCTTTTAAAAGATTGTGGATAGAGAAAGCTGAATCCTCAGAATCACCAAACATGTGAAGTATTTCTATATAATCTTGATCGGCCGGCTGCATCATTAGCAAAAAATTAATAAATAATAAAAAACTGAGCATAAAAATCAGCAATTCATTGAAAGCTATAAATGGGTCTAATTGCTTAGGAAAGATTAATGGAATATCTAGCACACAGTCACAAAGTGTCAATTAGTTTTAGGTAACACACCTGCTGCGCAGGTTTTCTCCAAGATCTGCCTAGTCGATGAATAAGCAACGCCTGTCCACATCAGCAATTTAGAAAACATAGATATATACTTATATAGACAATTGATTTTCATGTTCCCTCGAAGTTGACATTGCAATTTGAATTTATTCATCTAAAATTAGTTAATACCTGGGCAACTAACATCTGACTGCTTCGAAGCATGCAACCCCAATTCACATCGCTGGTATACTTTGAATCACCAATAGAAACAAAACCTGAATGTAACAAATGTTATCATCGTCCCTCAGTGGCAAAACAAAAGTTACTATAATAATAATAATACCATCAAGAAGAGATAATATAATTATTTATAATTTATAATTAACAATAAATCGAACCTTTACGATATGTCACCAAGATTCTTGAAGAAAAATCATCAGAAAATGCAGCATATCCATTGGTATTTACTGCTTCTTCAGGACAAATTTTATAACAAACACCTAAAAGCCATATATCACTTATTGAGTTGGATATATTACACTTGTACCCCAACACACGCTCGTGAAGTCTCCTCATTGAACTACCATTCATTACTCTCTTCAAAGCTGCAGTCCAACCATGGTTTCTAAGACTGGTTTTCTTGGTTTTTCTTCGGACAACACCTAGACTCACTGTGTGTATCAAAAACTAAAAAAGAGGATACCAAGAATCCTGACCACAAAGAAGACTTTGGGGATCTACGGTTGCTTGGTCCTGCCTCAGCACAAGCGGAACCACAAACTGTATCTGAAGAATCAACTGAACTTGTATCAGTCCTGTCAGGTATATTCTTCATTACCTAACCATGAGCTGCACCACAATTATCAAGAGAATCTTCAATATTACCAGTACTTTGAGACGATTGGCTAATAGGGTACGCGGAATTAAAAAATCGAGAACAAATGGAAACATGTGGATGTATATAATCTATAAAGTTACAATATGTTAAACAAAAATAAATCGCCATATGTTTCCCCGATCGACAAGTTATAACCTACAAGATTTGCCCTGCAAGCCCTATTCTGATACTAAAAAAAATACTTTTTTTAATAATGCAGTTTACGAATGCAGACTTCTTATAAGTATGGTAGTCCCTAAGTATGATTGAAGTTTCTTATGTAAAAGATCATGATTGCTTATCTCATATCCTAATGCCGATTCAACCATCATGAAATTCTAATAATTCTAATAATCTATATTACTAAAGCAACAGTTTTTATATAGACAAAGAACCTTTCGGCTAGAATCTATAATTAATGTCTATGTCTCTATAACGCGCCTAGCCACAAACTACATCCACATTTCAGCAACGATGTTCTTAATCAATCACATGTATTACCTTCCAACAACTGCAAAATATAAATTCACAGTATTGCAAAGACCATACACATGTCACATACTTGTAGTAAGTAATACAATGCATTAGCAACACGACATCCAAGCCCTACTAACTGATCATTTTGTAAAACGCACCGAGATCTAAATAACCTTACACATTACTGCAAATAGTCTAATGAGTTGACTTGCCATGCCAACCTAAATTAAGAAGAAATGATAACAGTAAAATCTAAAATTGACAAGCTCACAAACTACACCTAAGTTTACGAACAAAATATTACTCCGCAATAACACCTGAAAGTAAGAAACTGTCTTCTTATCTTATCGATGAAATATAACGTAAGCCTTGATCATCAAGGACGATCAAACATGAATCAATGTACGCACACCTAGTTTTAACTTACGATTATTTTACTTCTGGCTATCATTTTTTTTAACTAGGAAACAAGCAAGCTATACACAATTACACATACATATATATATTCTACACATACAGCAAGTCAGCAATTGATTATTGATTATACAGAATAATAAAAAACCTAGAAATGGTACTGAAGCTATGAAACATAATCGAATACATCAGCACTAACCGTTTGAAATGAACGGAACTTCAAATCACATCAATCAATCAATCACAAATTAAACAATTAAATTCAGTTCGTAATTAGCTCGATCGATGCGAAGAATTCTAGCTAAGGAATAAAGATATAGAAAAATTAATTGCTGAAGAACAGAGAATTTGATGCGTAGATTTTGAAACCCTAAGTATACGTATATATCATTAATGTATCTGTAATCAGTTAACAAATTAACGATTGAAGTAAAGGTTTAAACGCTTACGCTAAAAAAAAAAATTTTAAAAAAAAAAACCATCTGCACAAGCTACGCGAGACAGCGACGTGCTCGAGTATTAACGCCAACGCTAATCTGTATACGTTTTGGTATACGTAGAAAATAGAATTTTTAAAAGGTTATGGATTAAAATGTCCATTTTCAAATGAATTATATTTATATTTATTGTAAAAAATAGAAATCGTTAAAATGTACTCGCAAGTCGCAATGTGCTTGCGACTAGGACCTTGCGATTTGGTTCAACTTTTGTAATAAAATATAAATAATATCTTTTCAAAAGGCGCAAACTGAAGGCTGTTTGTTCAAAATATTTTTTAAATTATGGCCTCGAAGACATTCAGCTTTGTCATTTTTCGTTTATTTTTGGCTTTTAAACGCAATTTAACCGTTCGTAACTTGTTATAGAACATTCTAATTTGATCCATTTAATTCTCCTCCTTTATTGACTAAAATAAACGAATCCCCTCAATCAATTTAAAATACATTACACAACTTGAAAATCACTCATTTGTACATATATCGTCTCTCACAATATGTGGTCGATTTTTTAAATAAAAATTGGGACTTAGATTTTAATATAAACATATAGATCTCTTTACACACTTTAAAAAATAACGGTGCTTAAATATGAACTACGGATCATAGGTTCTCGCGATGTGAAAATTTTCAATCATGTCCGGTCATCGCAAGAGCACCTTGCGACCAGGAGTTTGCAGGTCACAACGTCCTAGTTGCAAGGCTTGCAAGGCACCTTGCGATTTGCGAGGGTATTTTTGTAAAAAAAAAATGATGGCGAATTGTTATAGTTCATTTAAAAAATTAACGTTTTAGGCAATAACAAGCACTTAGAGTTGTCATTAACTTACAAAGAATACTTGTATATTCTTTTTAAATCACCAAAACTGTGTAAAGCAAATCACCGTAACGACGACTATACACGATAAATCGCTTGTTTTTCCAATTTTAGCAAGCGAAGGTTTTTTGGTTCGTGTTTACAGTTGTTTTCAAGTTAACTTGCACCTTTGATTCTTTAAATGATGTTATAACCATTCAATGCATGTGCTATCGAAGCTAATCCAACTCTTTTGGCCAAATTTATTTCGTTTTAGTTGAAGAATGATAGCAAAACAATAACCCTAAAACTTGACCATAATATGCCCACTTTTTCGTTAACAAAAGATAACACAGTTAACAAAAGATAACACAATCTAACGTAGCAGCTTTCATAACATGATCAACTAACCTATTGACAACATTACGGTGAGAAAAAGGTTAATAAAATGCGATCAAGTGAAATATAATCTTGATACAATCCAACACTAAACATCCAACACTTCAAAATACTCTCTGTCTCGTCTTATCGTTATATAATCTTACAAATAACTGAACCACTATGTATACTACTACATCAATGTGGTTTTAAACAACAGCCCATTTGAGTCTTGATACAATTTAGAACCTAACAACTTACAACTTTTTAACATTCTTAATTATAAATATATAGATATAGTTAGATTTCACTAATTTTCACCTGCAGCTACAGCATTCATGCTGCTAGATCCAGAAGCAATCGACTCCTTAGCAAGGTTGTATGGAGCCGAAGCCATCACCCTGTATTATAAATCAACAATTATACTATATATAAAACTTAATATATAAAACTTAATTATATAATTGACACACATTCTTATTTCAACTATTGGATCAAATTACGAGTTTGTGATTTTTGACATGACCCGAAACCCAACGCGAAAATGAGTTGGGCGAAGTTTTGGCAGTGGTGTTCAGGTTGGGTAAGTATTGGAAAAATATTCTCTTAACAGTATCCAAATTAATTTAATCCGTTTAACATAATCATGCAGTAAAAAAAAAACAATACGAATTGCCACCATTGAATGAATCATACCTTTCCTTGCGCTTCTCAAGAAACCGAGCCAAGGACGCTTTACGGGCTTGAGGAACAGCTGTACACCACAAAGCAAAAGTCAACTTCCAGATTTCGAAACTCAAAAAGTCAAACATGCAAACAAATATACAATCAAGTGATACAAGTAGAATTAATACCAAAGGACTACCTGATTGCATCACATGTTCAAGTGAGTTAATAACTTTAGGACTATCGATCTTGCTCAAGTCTCCAACAGTTTTAACACCTTCATCTTTGTTAGTGGGCCCCACAGTCGATTGACCAACAGGGTGAGATGAAACTGACATCGGACTCGAGATTGCGGAGCAGGGTTGTACGTTAATCGGTTGGCTCACGGGAACCTGAGCTTGAACCCGCGGTTGAGGAGTGCTTGCAGACGCACCATTTCCAGCCAAGAACATGATCGCTTGAGCCTTCACATGACATAATTAAAGATGTGTAAGGTTTGCGCATTTTGCATCACGAATTTACAAACGGTAACATGAAAAATGTTAAAACCTTTTCAGGGGAGATATCGTCGTACACATTCACCATTCCTCCATAAAATATGGTTAGTTGAGCGGGAGCACAAGTCGTCTTGGAATTATACCTACAATTAATAAATACGAATGCATAAGCTTTTTGGTTCACATGTACAAAAACATACCCAACTTTATGAAATTTCTCATTTCAGGTACACATCTTTATTATCGATGTAGGATATCCATAATTTATTTACCTTTTATAACAAAGCTTTTGGGATGGTTGTGGGACTTTTTTGTTTTATCATCCAAGATGATGATGTTATCCTATAGAAGCATCATGAAATTAACAATATTCCCTTTTTTAACATCCAAAAAACTTAAATACCTTATATTTCCAAATTAATATGGTGATAATAAAAACTACTTAGATGCCTTAATTTGTACAAAGAAATCTGAATCCAAAATTAACAGTTTCATAAATGTGAGTACCCTTTTGTGACATCACAAAATAAAACCAAAAAAAAAATAGACTACCCCTACTTAATCAGATTCAGTTTCAGTAGGCAAACCGAAACACACCCTTATTCATCACAAAGGTGAAAAAAGAAACAACCGTACCATGGTTCAGTGGTTCCAGCAAGAAAGGAACCGATAGATGGAACCGAAAGACCATGTTGCTTGATGGGTGCACCACCAAATTGAGTCCTGAAGAACGGGTTGCTCATGCTGATAGGAACCGCTTGCTTAGCATCGTTAATAAGCTGCGCAGAATACGGACTCGGTTGCATCGGATAATTAGCCATTGAATAATGAGTACCGCCTTGTCTACTAACACCAATGCTTTTCTATAATAAACACAAAAACAATTAAGATAATATCAGTCGCTTGCGTCTAAAAGAACCGGTAAAGAAGACGAGCGATAGGCATTTCAAACCCTACTTGCCTTTTCGGTTCCTAAAGCACCAACTTTAACGCTTTAAGAAAGAAAATAAAATAACCCATTTCGAGTAACCAGAAACTGCATTTATTTCACATTTCTATAACAGTTTGGTTCCAGTATAACTTTTTAAATATCACTTTACCCAAATACTAGGATGATCGTAACACCAATCAAAGCAATATTGTTTTGCTAAACAAACTCGTGATAAGATCTAAAAACGATTCATCAATTGAGAGAGAACGGACAGATAAACTAACCTGAAATTCACCAGCTTGACGATTTTTAGAGGCATCTAAACCATCTACAACGAACATGTCAATTAGCCAACATAATTAGTATAAATGGATTTACAAATTTCATGGTCTAACTAAAATATACAAATTTGACATCCATTAACGGAAAGAAAAATTAAGATGTTTACCTGACAGAGGCCAATTGAGTGCCGAGCTCTTCATAAACACTAATTATCATCATCAAAATACCCAAATTAGATTAAACCACAAATTGAACCCAAATTACTAAGTTTAGTTAGATTCTTAAAAAATTCTACTTTTAACCCAATGAAACTGCATCCTAATTTATTAAATTCAAATACCCAAATTAGATTAAACCACAAATTGAAATTACTAAGTTTAATTAGATTCTTATAAAATTCTACTTTTAACCCAATGAAACTGCATCCAAATTTATTAAATTCAAGCTTTAATTAGTACAAAGATCCAATTTTTAAGATCATGGCATGTGCCTAAAACCAAATTATTTGTTTTAAATTAATAAATTTAAATTAAAGAGGGCAGTAGTAATTAGGTGAAACGATCAATTCAATTTTTAACAAAAGCTTTCACATGAAGCAACTTCTTATTAACTTAGAACATCACATGCAATAAATCACCCAAATAGCCTATATATATGTATGTATATATATATATATATATATATATATATATATATATATATATATATATATATATATATATATATATATATATATATATCCAATAAACGTAATCACAACAAAATTACAGAACCCCAGCTTCAAATTGTCACGAAATTGAGTTTAAATTATGATATGAACTCAGTTAAAATTAGGTCAGAATAATAAATAAATAAATAAATATAATAAAATAAAAATGTAAGAAAGTGCACCTGATTCTTTGCATACTTCTACAGCTTCTTCTTTGACCACTACAACTGAATCTTTAGAATTCAAACCCATGAAATCCCTTTCCATCTTTCAACTGTAAATATTTATAATTATGTAGTATTTATTTTCTATTTTATCAATCAAATCAAATATATATTTAAACAGATTTAAAACACAAAAGAGTTTGAATTACCTTTGAAAAATTAAACCCAAAATAAGAACGAGAAATAAATGCTGGAGACTTGTGAGTACAACAAAAGTATGAGAGAGAGAAATTAGGAGGTGTGATTTTTGTGCTGCATATATTATATATATATATATATATAATATATATATATATATATATATATATATATATATATATATATATATATTCTTTTATTTTATATATTAAATATTTAATAAAATAAAAATAATACTCCATAGTAACCAACTACTGTATATTTCTATAGTTAAATATTAACCCCTTCAAATTTCATCAATGATGCATTCACCCCTCCGATTCCGAATTTATTTTTCTCCCAACCCCGCAAAAAAGGTGTACATGTTTTAAAATACGTAGAGAGATTCCCTATCTAATTTGCATATCTTTATCATTTAATTTGATTAATTGACTAATTTATTATAATTTTACATTGTGTATGACGATATAAATATCTAATGCACAAATTTGACTAATTTATTTTGTCATAAAATGAACAAATAAACAATTTAATGATTTAATACGTCATGTAGTGTCAGTAACATGAATTGTAAAAAATGAAACTTCTGATATACCCTACGAATCTTAAGTAAATTAAACAAGTGTATTTGTTATCCATTTACCGAAAAGGAAAGAACTCTAGACGGGGGGCAAGATTAACAATTGTGTTGAACTCAACGTAGTGTCATATGTCCGGGATGTCGTGTTTCGTCATTTGATTTCATGGTTGCGTCGAGAAGAAACACTTGGTAGTTTAAAACAGTTCTACACATAAGGACTTTAGCTCGGGCATTATACACGTTATTCCATATACGATAATGTAAGTCACAAATATTTGGAATTGTCCACACGAGTGGAGCGTGTGTGTCACATAAGCCCATCCATTTCGGAAATTTTGCTACGCACATAAGTGGTACGTGTCTCACGACAGCCACGCTTGTGTAATAAACTTTTTCACCTATAAATAAGGCCCCTTAGGTCATTCAAATACATAACTTTTGCACACCATAAACTCACTTGCAAAATCAATTCTCAGATCTAGGGTTTATCAATTTCGTCTTAATTCCGATTCTCTCAACCAGAATTCTTCACTCTAGATATTTATTACTGAATTCGTTGAGTAGATTAATTTTACAATTTTGTTACACCCTCACGAATTCATATTCCAATTGTTTTTGCACGACTGTTGGAGATAAAACAAAATGATTCTTTTTCACAAATTTAGGACTCAGACTTATTACTTCTAGTAGTAGATTTTCAAAAACTATATATTTTGAACAATAAAAGGTCAATTCTCAAGCCTGAAAATGTTTTTCTCAACAAGCTTCGGTAGGAGTAGTGGGAACTCAAAAATAGTTGTTTAAATAATGAGTTAGTTGTTAACTATTACGGTCAATATTATCATATTGACTATTGAGCCAATTCGTGACACATTTAGTAAGTTTAATTTAAATGACAATCGTACATTGATATTCGAAACGAATATAGACATTGGATCTCATTTCCACATTAATGCTTTTGAAACTTAAATACTCACATCTCATTTATTCTCTTATATATAAATATAAATATATAAATAGATAGATAGTATTGTTTTTTATTAAATCCTATAAAATACAATAATTTAATGTTTGTTATTCTTACAATCTTATTAAGGACGGAGATCATTCAACTAATTTGTGATTTTGATATCTAATAATCTTATAAAGTTATAATTTTGAAACCCTTATTTAAAATCTATTTAGATTTAGGTTTAGATTTAGATGGACAAGAATTACAAAATTCCACGAGTAATAAGTATCAAATTCATAGGGGGTTGTATGTAAATAAACTTTTTTTTAATTAATAAGCTTTAAACTTTATTGAAGTCGTTGGTGTATTTGTGTAGCCGGTTATGTAACCGGCTTAGCCAGTAACTTACCACGTGCGTAACCCACTTAAAACTCGAACAGATAGCTGTATGCGGTACCGCAAAAATCGCGTCTGAGTCGAATAAGATGTTGACACGTAAGAGGAGTGGTCGAGGATTTTTACTCGTGGCCTAATTGTGATGTGTGGGTCACGTGGGTCTCGGGGTTTGATTATTAATTATTAAATTATTAATTTTCATCGAATATTTATTGAATCTCTCGCCATTGTTTTATCACGAGGGATACAAGGCGGTGATGTGTTATTTAATGCATCGAAATAAAAATAGACGAAATTAGCAAGTTTTCAATAAAATAGAAAGTTTGACATTTTGCTATGTTAAATTTAATTTAATATAACTGAAGCAGGAAGCATCACAATAATACTAGTCTCTCTCTTAATATATATATATATATATATATATATATATATATATATATATATATATATATATATATATATATATATATATATATATATATGTATGCAGGATCAATGGGGAAGTAACCACTCGGGGGGAAGCGGGGGGAAGAAAAAAAAATTTCGTTTTTTTTTTAATTTTTTTTCCGGTATCAAGATCACACGAAAATATGAACATTTTGAAGAGACACTTCGTGATGAATGTTATTATTTAGGCGGGAAAACGATCGACAAAAATAACATTCAAGATAATATTGTTCGTGAAGAATATGAACATTTTTTTCATGTTTTGTGAAGTAAAATTTAGCCCGATTTAGAGTTTAGGGTTTAGAGTTTGGAGTTTGGTGTTTGGTGTTTTGGGTTTATTCCATAAACCCAAAACACCAAACCCTAAACCCTAAACCCTAAACCCTAAACTCTAAACCGTTCGTGTTAAAAACTCTATCTAAATCCTAAATCTAAACCCTAAACCCTAAATTTCTAAACCTTAATATCTAAACCATATAAACCCTAATATCTAAACCCCAATAGCTAAAACCTCAAAATACGCTCGAAAAACACGATAATTGTTATATATTACTTTTCGAGCGTTTTTCCGCCAAAATAAAAACATTTATCACAAAGTGTCTCTACTAAATGTTCATATTTTCATCTCATCTATAATGTTCGTGAACAAAGTTTTTTCGAAAAACGAAAAAAAAAAATTTGCTTCCCCCCGATTGGTTACTTCCCTCTTAATCCTACCCATATATATATATATATATATATATATATATATATATATATATATATATATATATATATATATAATCAAGGGGGAAGCACTTTTTTGGGGGAAGTGGATGAAGTAATTTTTTATCGTTTTTTGAAAAAACTTTGTTCACGAACATTATAGATTAGATGAAAATATGAACATTTAAAAAAGACACTTTGTGATGATTGTCATTATTTTGGCGGGAAAACGCTCGAAGAAAAAAAAATAAAAACATTCAATGCATTGAATGTTTTGCTGCTGAGTTTTTTTTAAGGGGTTAGAAATTAGGGTTTAGAAATTAGGGGGTTATAAATTAGGGTTTAGCTATTAGGGTTTAGAAATTAGGGTTTTGAGTTTAAAAATTAGGGTTTAGGGTTTAGAAATTAGGGTTTAGATTGAATATTTTAACACGAACGGTTTAGAGTTTAGGGTTTAGGGTTTAGAAATTAGGGTTTAGATTGAATATTTTAACACGAACGGTTTAGAGTTTAGGGTTTAGGGTTTTGGCCAAAATTCTAAACCCTAAACTCTAAATCGGGCTAAATTCGAAAAAAACACTTCACACAAGATGAAAACAAAACGATGCAAATAAACTCAGCAGCAGAACATTCAATGCATCGAATGTTTTAATTTTTTTATTCGAGCGTTTTCCCGCCAAAATAATGACATTCATCACAATGTGTCTTTTTTAAATGTTCATATTTTCGTCTAATCTATAATGTCCGTGAACAAAGTTTTTTCAAAAAAACGAAAAAATAAAAAAAATAATTTGCTTCCCCCTTCCCTCAAAAAAGTGCTTCCCTCTTGATTATGTATGTATATATATATATATATATATATATATATATATATATATATATATATATATATATATATATATATATATATATATAAAGTGTAGGATCAATGGAGAAGTAACTAATTGGGGGAAACAAATTTTTTTCTTTTCGTTTTTTGAAAATACTTTGTTCACGAACATTATAGATTGGATGAAAATATGAACATTTAAAAAAGACACTTTGTGATAAATGTGATAAATGTTTTTAGTTTGGCGGAAAAACGTTCGAAGAAATAATATATAACAATTATCGTGTGTTTTCGAGCGTATTTTGAGGGTTTAGAAATTGGGCTTTAGATATTAGGGTATAGAAATTTAGGGTTTACAGTTTAGATTTAGGGTTTATATTTTTAGGATTTAGATTGAGTTTTTAACACGAACGGTTTAGTGTTTAGGATTTTGGGTTTTGGGTTTAGGGACTAAACCCAAAACACTAAACCCAAAACCCTAAACTCTAAATCGGGCTAAATTTTGACAAAAAGTACTTCACAAACCATAAAGAAAAAAACGTTCGAAAAATATCATTTTTCACGATCAATATTATCTTAAATGTTATTTTTATCGATCGTTTTTCCGCCTAAATAATAACATTCATCACGAAGTGTCTTTTTTAAATGTTCATATTTTCGTGTGATCTTGATGCCTGGAAAAGAAATTCGAGAAAAACCAAAATTTTAAAAAAAAATTACTTCACCCACTTCCCCCCAATTAGTTACTTCCCCATTGATCCTACCCCTATATATATATATATATATATATATATATATATATATATATATATATATATAGGCAGGTTCAAACGAGAACCACAAAAAAAGGAGAACTGCGAGAACTTCTTAATTTCATAGTTTTTATGCATTTAAATGCAACTAATTACATGTAAGTGTTAATTATGCTCATATCATTAACAAACATGTTATCGTTATCACAAATTACATGTTAGATTGTTAATTATATGAATTATTCACATGTTCACAAACAAATATGCACATGTGAACGAGAAACTATATATTTGATTATATAGGTAAAATATAAGTTTTTTCAAACTATTTTGTGTTCATTTTTACTTTCCATCAACATTTATGTGTAATTCAATCTACTCACATGTGAAAATCTTTGTAAATTAAAAGTTCTTGCGGTTCTCGCTATTTTTGTAGTTCTCCTTTGAACTTTTGACAATATATATATATATATATATATATATATATATATATATATATATATATATATATATATATATATATATATATATATATATATATATATATATATATATATATATATATATATATATATATATAGTGGTAGGATCAAAGGGGAAGTAACCAATCGGGGGGAAGCGGAGGGAAGCAAATTTTTTTTTTCGTTTTTTGAAAAAACTTTGTTCATGAACATTATAGATTGGATGAGAATATGAACATTTAATAAAGACACTTTGTGATAAATTTTTTTATTTTGGCGGAAAAACGCTCGAAGAAGTAATATATAACAATTATCGTATTTTTCGAGCGTATGTTGAGGTTTTAGATATTAGGGTTTAGATATTAGGGTTTAGATATTAGGGTTTATAGGGTTTAGATATTATGGTTTAGAAATTTAGGGTTTAGGGTTTAGATTTAGGGTTTAGATTTAGGATTTAGATTGAGTTTTTAACACGAACGGTTTAGAGTTTAGGGTTTAGGGTTTAGGGTTTGGTGTTTTGGGTTTATTCCCCATAAACCCAAAACACCAAACCCTAAACCCTAAACTCTAAATCGGGCTAAATTTTACTTCACAAAACATGAAAAAAAACGTTCACATTCTTCACGAACAATATTATCTTGAATGTTATTTTTGTCGATCGTTTTTCCGCCTAAATTATAACATTCATCACCGAAGTGCCTTTTCTAAATGTTCATATTTTCGTGTGATCTTGATGCCGGGAAAAAATTCCAAAAAAAACGAAAAAAAAAATTGCTTCCCTCCGCTTCCCCCCGATTGGTTACTTCCCCATTGATCCTGCCCCTATATATATATATATATATATATATATATATATATATATATATATATATATATATATATATATATATATATATATAAAAAATCAAAGGTTCAATACAGATTCTTTTTATTGTCCACCATTGTGCACAAGTGTATTTTTCTATGCACATTAGTTGGTTTTGTATTGAACCTCACCATATGTGTATGTATATATATATATATATATATATATATATATATATATATATATATATACACTAGTGAAATGACATGTGGAATCACGAGTTTGTTTAAACAGAACAGTTTAATGATATATTTTAGGTATTTAGTGAACGTAAATACTAAAGTCATTAAGTTAATGACCCGTGGAACCACAGATTTCGAGTAAGAAACTTGTCGTTGTTTTTACAAACATATTTATATATTTAACTTGGTCAAAATAAATGAACTACATTTATTCTCCCACCACTTTCTTACAATTTTCCTCACAATTATTATTTTTCTTGTCATAAAAACTACATTACAACATTTTATCGAGACATGTATTTCGCATACATATGTAACGTAATTAATCTCGTAAAGAGAACTCATATTTGAATAATAATAATAATAATAATAATAATAATAATAATAATAATAATAATAATAATAATAATAATAATAATAATAATAATAAAGTTTTCTCTAAAATTGAGTTTCTGTATCTTTAATAATAATTATTAGTAGTTAAAAATGCATCTTTTATTATTTTTTAATTAAAATACAATTATTATATGAAGGTTGTACAATATGCTTTAAAGTTTAAACATGTGTTCATGAGGTGTTTTGTAAAAGATTGTATAATTTGTTTTAATGTTTGTACATATAGTCATGTGAGTGTTTTATCATAAGGTTGTACATAATGTTTCTAATATTATACATACGGTCATGAAGTGTTTTATCATAAGGTTGTATATATAATGCTTCAAATATTGTACATATATTCATGGGGTATTTTATCATAAGGTTGTACATAATGCTTCATATATTATACAATTAACATGTTAATATTTTTATTAAAAATAATTAATTATCTTAATGACATCATCATGAGGGGCTTAGAATTTTTTTAAAAAAAAAAAAAATTAAGCTTGGATAATCCGTATTTATGACATCATCATTTTAAAGATTTATATGATATATATATATATATATATATATATATATATATATATATATATATATATATATATATATATATACACATACATACATATATACACACACACATACATATACATACATACATACATACATACATACATACATACATACATACATACATACATATAGACATGTTCAAACGAGAAACACAAAAACGAGAATTGCGGGAACTTTTTAATTATATGGTTTCTATGCATTTATATTCAAGAAATTACATATAAATGTTATTTATGCTCATATCGTTGACAAACAAATATTAACAACCATAAATTACATGTTCAATTGTGAATTATATGAAATGTCCGCATGTTCACAAACACTTCTGCACATTTGAAGGGGAAATTAGTTTTATAAGCCTCACGCACCTAAAATATCGGGCGATTAGGCCGAACCTAATTCATTGAACCTTTTTCATATTTTCGATGTCGTTCAATCGTAATCATGGTAGGAAGATCAGTTTTTCGTTAAGCAGATGACAGGCGGCTTTACAAGGTTCGTAACGGATCATCTAAACCGATTCCCAATCCCTACATTGCAAAATCGTCATCTTCAACGACCGATTTCTAGGTGACCAATCTGCCTGATAGGATAGATCGTAAACAATTGTGGACGTTATTTCAATCTCACGGTAAGATCAATGATTCCTACGTAGGATTCAAGAGATCTAAATTGGGGACATGTTTTGGTTTTGTTCGATTCGAGACGTTAAGGACCCAATTACATTTGCTAAATTACTGTCAACAATTCATGTGGACAATACGAAATTGTACGCTGTGATATCCCTCTCTCGATATGGTCGAAACGGACAGTTTTATTTATGCGGTGTCGTCAGGCCGCAAGGCGTCACAATCAGCTGCCAAGAGGGGGATCAATAGTTTAAAATTTATATTTAGCGGGGCCTAAATCGTACTACTCCTTATTATGAGTAAGGAAAGTATGACCTAGGGTCGTATTTTTAAGAGATCAGTGGAATCGAACCTATAATTAAAACTTAAGATAATTCTAAAATGAAGGAGTAGTGTGATATTCCTAATTTTTGGGTTTTCTAGTGTATAAGATAAAGTAAAGTAAATGCGATAAAATTTGTAATTCAGATAAGGTTAAAACAAGTGCATACTATGATTTCATCAGTTACTTTGCTGAGATTATGGAATGCTGGCTCATGAATAGGTAGCGACCTTGTACACATTACACTGGTCCTAAACGCCCCTGTCATAAGACATGTCACTGGGTAATGCGTTAGGCTTGAAGATTCTGAATAGACAGCAACGTCCCTTACCCCCGACGCTCGTGTAGTCTGACTACAGGCATACACGTTCAGACGGCTCATCCAATTGAGCGACTCGGTTGGGTGATGTATTAACATTCCACAATGGTCTAAACTTTCTAAAGGATAATAGAATACAGGGTTTGCCATATCCGAGAGGCGTGATGTGTCGAGATGCTTTCGTTAATGATTGGGTTTAAAAGATAATTAGGCCCTTAAAAGAGTTCAACCATAAAGATGTCAGGTTTGACTTCCATGAACACGTTCGGTTATCCTAACGGTCTAATCCATTATATGTTTAACTAAACAGTTCCTTAATTAAATAAGAATCCCTCAAGCGGGGTGCAATGCTTGAGACCGCGTTATGGTGAAGTGTATTAATCAGCACTGACTGGGTTCCATGGCCTTACGTAGTAGAGGTGCAGCTTACAACAACTGTTGTGCTTCAGCGTGCATGTACGAAGTTTATATGCTTGGTGACTACACTAGCATGGTCTAAGACCGTCAGTGTACTAGGGGTCTAGTTAGATGTTTCACTGCGAAAGAGTCCTCAGTCGGAATTCAAGGCTCGGTGGACTTACTACAACCGGTGTGCCTCAGTCAAACTTACATTGTATCCAATAGACTTCTCTTACCAAGGGGTGACACAGATAGTGTACTCTGAATCAGGGTTTGCGACTTCCCAATAATAAAGCCAATAACTACGTTCTATTAGTCGGAAAAGCAATTGAGTTTAAAGCATAATCGGAGAGCATCTTAACAACATACACAAACCATAATATTATTTTGGCATTATAACTGACTACATCATAACATACACTAAAAATAACTACTCGCTAATCATGGCAACAATATCACAAAAGATAGAAGTACCAATAGATAGAAGTACCAGTAGATTAAACTACTCGCTAATCATAGTAATGGAATACATTATATAAAGACAAAATATAGAAGTACCAGTAGATTAAACGAGTTCTAAATACAAAAGTGACAACTTCAAACTACAGACCTCTCCTAATATAATCTACGGCGTTCTTCTCCGGGTACTAGGTTTCCCGCACGGAGTCGAAGACCTTGAAAGTATGACTAATATTGTAGAAAGAGAGAGAAAGACGTGAATTGAAGTGTGTGTAAAAATGAATGACAAAGACCCTTTAAATAGAAGTGAATTTTGCCTGCAAATGGCTGGCAGGCCGTTTGGCAAGCCATTTGCAGAGCTTGTTTGCTTGGTGGCCCGTTTCTGATGCCCGTTTGCTTGGCCCGTTTGGCAAGCCGTTTCCCATAGTGTCAGGCCATTTGGCAAGCCGTTTAGCCTGCCCTGGTTTGCTGAATTCACTGGATCGTAACTTGATTTCCTTGATCGTAGCTTGGTTTCTTGTCTTTCACCGTTTTCGCTCTAGAATCTTCATTTTAGCTCCGATTCTCTTGATTCTTTTTGCACCGTCTTCGTAATTACTTGATCTTCAATTTCAACTGATAAAGCGGGCATTTTGGCAATAAAGCTCGGAACTTTATTGTTTTTGGGCCTTAATACCGGGGTGAAAACGTGACTTTTTAGCCGATATCACCCTGCACCCTCGTTTATGAAACCAAGAGTGCACGATCAACTCCACAATCAACTGTGGGTTGATCACAGAAGGTTCTATCTAAACTTTTGATCAAATTTAGTTTGACCACTTCAGGGCATCTATAATTTATGAAACTTGTTTTAACATACTTAGAATAGTTGCCTACTTCATACCCAAAGGAGTTTTGGTCACTAGAACACTAATCTTGATTAATCACACCTAATGACACCTTAATGACGATTTAGCCTTGATTAAGGGATAACACATAAGTGGTACATGAAAACATGTTCTCCTAAAATGTATTTAGACATACTTAGGATGGTCATCAAGTCCCAACCAAGAGTTTCTCCTTCCTTGTAAATGTGTTGGACATTAATGTATACTTATACATTAATCTTGAAAATTCCACGTTGCAAGTAAAACTTACATAGCCTTGATACAATGCTATCTCATCACTATATGTTTCGTCCTAGATTAATTAGTGTTCTCTTGCTAGTAATTGCATGAATCTTGACTACTTGCTATTAATACATGAGTATTAGTTGACTTTGTGCTAAATACTAATTTGTTAGTAGTTACTTAATATATATGTATGAACCGTGTCTTGTTATGAGCTACAAGTTAGAAAACCATCAACTTGTATTTGGACTACTTCAATACATACTTATCCTACTTGGATAGCAATTAAAGTGTCAGAATCTAGTGGTCTTAAAAGAATGAAAAATTATTAACACACATAGGATTTGCTTAAGTCTTGAAACAAGTTTAAGAATGATTTAGACTTGATTAACTTGATGTCTTACAACATGCGTATAATGATATTACTTCTTTTAATTGTTAAGACATCATGAGCACACTTTATTAATTCACATATAAACTTAAAGATGAATATTAATGTGCTTTGTGATTAAGTGGTTATTGTCATTGAAACGACCGAAACGGACGGTTTTGTTTATGCGGTGTCGTTAGGCCGCAAGGCGTCAGAATCAACTACCAAGAGAGGAGGCAATAGTTTTAAATTTATATTTAGGTGGGCCTAAATCTTACTACTCCTTATTATGAGTAAGGGAAGTATGACCTAGATTCGTATTTTTGAGATATCAGTAGAATCGAACCTATATCTAAACTTAAGATAATTTTAAGGTGCAGGAGTAGTGGGTTATTACTTAATTTTGGGTTTTCTAGTTTATAAGATAAAGTAAAGTATCAACGATAAAATTTGTAATTCAGATAAGGCTAAAATAAGTGCATGCTATGATTTCGTCAGTTACTTTGCCGGGATTATGGAATGTTGGCTCATGGATATGCAGTGACCTTGTAATTATTACACTAGTCCTAAACGCCCCTGTCATAAGATATGTCACTGGGTAATGCGATAGGCTTGAAGATTCTGAATAGACAGCAACGTCCCTTACCCCCGATACCCGTGCAGTCTGACTACAGGCATACATGTTCAGACGGCTCATCCAATTGAGCGACTCGGTTGGGTGACGTATTAACATTCCACAATGGTCTAAACTTTCTTAAGCATAATGGGATATATGGTTTTCCATATCCAAGAGACGTGATGTACCTCTATGCTTTCGTTAAGGATTGGTTCTAGAACATAGTTAGGCCCTTAAAAAGAGTTCAACCATAAAGAACACCATGGCCAAGTCTAGTGACTTCCATGAACACGTTCGGTAATCCTAATGGTCCAATACTTTATGTGTTCGAACAAACAGTTCCTTAATTAACCAAGAATCCCTCAAGCAGGGTGTAATGCTTGAGACCGCGTTATGGTGAAGTGTACTAGTTGTTGTAACCCGAACTTTTCCATGTTTATATATATTAAATGAAATTGTTATTTACATGATTAAGTGTTTTCAACATGTTAAGCAATCAAACTTGTTAAGACTTGATTAATTGAAATAGGTTTCATATAGACAATTGACCACCCAAGTTGACCGGTGATTCACGAACGTTAAAACTTGTAAAAACTATATGATGTCATATATATGGATATATATATAGTTAACATGGTATTATGATAAGTAAACATATCATTAAGTATATTAACAATGAACTACATATGTAAAAACAAGACTACTAACTTAAGGATTTCGAAACGAGGCATATATGTAACGATTATCGTTGTAACGACATTTAATTGTATATATATCATATTAAGATATATTAATACATCATAATATTGTGATAATGTAATAATTTAACATCTCTTTAGATATAATAAACAATGGGTTAACAACATTTAACAAGATCGTTAACCTAAAGGTTTCAAAACAACACTTACATGTAATGACTAGCGATGACTTAACGACCCAGTTAAAATGTATATACATGTAGTGTTTTAATATGTATTAATACACTTTTGAAAGACTTCAAGACACTTATCAAAGTACTTCTACTTAACAAAAATGCTTACAATTACATCCTCATTCATTTTCATCAACAATTCTACTCGTATGCACTCGTATTCGTACTCGTACAATACCCAGCTTCTAAATGTATTTACTATTGGTATATACACTCCAATGATTAGATCTTAGCAGCCCTTGTAAGTCACTTAACACATGTAGGAACCATCATTTGGAAACTAGCATAAAATATCTCATAAAATTACAAAAAAATATTAGTAATCATTCATGACTTATTTACAAGTAAAAAAAATTACACATCCTTTATATCTAATCCATATACCAACGATCAAAAACACCTACAAACACTTTTATTCTTCAATTTTCTTCATCTAATTGATTTCTATCAAGTTCTATCTTCAAGTTCTAAGTGTTCTTCATAAATTCTATAAGTTCTAGTTTCATAAAATCAAGAATACTTCCAAGTTTGCTAGCTTACTTCCAATCTTGTAAAGTGATCATCCAACCTCAAGAAATCTTTCTTATTTACAGTAATATATCTTTCTAATACAAGGTAATACTCATATTCAAACTTTGATTCAATTTCTATAACTATAACAATCTTATTTCGAGTGGAAATCTTACTTGAACTTGTTTTCGTGTCATGATTCTGCTTCAAGAACTTTCAAGCCATCCAAGGATCCTTTGAAGCTAGATCTATTTTTATCATTTCCATTAGGTTTACCTACTAAAATTAAGGTAGTAATGATGTTCATAACATTATTCGATTCATACATATAAAACTATCTTATTCGAAGATTTAAACTTGTAATCACTAGAACATAGTTTTAGTTAATTCTAAACTTGTTCGCAAATAAAGTTAATCCTTATAAATTGACTTTTAAAATCAACTAATCACATGTTCTATATCTATATGATATGCTAACTTAATGATTTAAAACCTGGAAACATGAAAAACACCGTAAAATCGGATATACGCCTTCGTAGTAACACCGCGGGCTGTTTTAGGTTAGTTAATTAAAAACTATGATAAAATTTGATTTAAAAGTTGTTCTTCTGAGAAAATGATTTTTATTATGAACATGAAACTATATCCAAAAATCATGGTTAAACTCAAAGTGGAAGTATGTTTTCCAAAATGGTCATCTAGACGTCGTTCTTTCGACTGAAATGACTACCTTTACAAAAACAACTTGTAACCTGTATTTCCGACTATAAACTTATACTTTTTATGTTTAGATTCATAAACTTAAGTTTAATATGAAACCATAGCAACCTGAAACACTCAAAACGGATTTAAAGCGAAGAAGTTATGGGTAAAACAAGATTGGATAATTTTTCTTATTGTAGCTACGTGAAAATTGGTAACAAATCTATATTAATCATATCCTAGCTAACTCATATTATATTATACATGTATTCTAATATATTATGTAATCTTGGGATACCATAGATACAAATACAATGTTTTGACATATCATATCGACCCATCTATATATATATATTTCGGAACAACCATAGACACTCTATATGCAGTAATGTTGGAGTTAGCTATACAGGGTTGAGGTTGATTTCAAAATATTATATATACTTTGAGTTGTGATCTAGCCTGAGGCTTGTATACACAAGGTCGTGGATTGATTCAAGATAATATATATTGCTTTATTTTCTGTACATCTAACTGTGAACAACTAGTTGTAAGTTACTAACGAGGACAGCTGACTTAATAAACTTAAAACAGCAAAACGTATTAAAAAATGTTGTAATTATATTTTGAACATACTTTGATATATATGTACATATTTGTTATAGGTTCGTGAATCAACCAGTGGCCAAGTCTTACTTCCCGACGAAGTAAAAATCTGTGAAAGTGAGTTATAGTCCCACTTTTAAAATCTAATATTTTGGGATGAGAATACATGCAGTTTTATAAATGTTTTACAAAATAGACACAAGTAAATGAAACTACATTCTATGGCTGGATTATTAAACCGAATATGCCCCTTTTTAGTCTGGTAATCTAAGAATTAGGGAACAGACACTCTAATTGACGCGAATCCTAAAGATAGATCTATTGAGCCCAACGAGCCCCATCCAAAGTACCGGATACTTTAGTACTTCGAATTCATCATGTCCGAAGGGAGTCCCAGAATGATAGGGGATATTCTATGTGCATCTTGTTAAGGTCGGCTACCAGGTGTTCACCATATGAATGATTTTTATCTCTATGTATGGGATGTATATTGAAATATGAAATCTTGTGGTCTATTATTACGATTTGATAAATATAGGTTAAACCTATAACTCACCAACATTTTTGTTGACGTTTAAAGCATGTTTATTCTCAGGTGATTATTAAGAGCTTCCGCTGTTGCATGCTATTATATAGACAATATTTGGTGTTAGCATGCTTGTATAATATTGTTTAAAACTGCATTCGAGATTTATTTTGTTGTAACATATCAATATTTGTAAATCAATATGTATTGGTAGTGTGTAAGTGTGATATTTGTTAAATTATCATTTCTGGATAATCTAAGTGGTGTCTTGTTAACCTTGTCGATAAAATAAAGGTTATGGTTTGTTTTAAAAATGAATGCAGTCTTTGAAAAACGTCTCATATAGTGGTCAAAACCTCGCAACGAAATCAATTAATATGGAACGTTTATAATCAATATGAACGGGGCATTTCAGTTGGTATCCGAGCGTTGGTCTTAGAGAACCAGAATTTTTGCATTAGTGTGTCTTACCGAGTTTGTTAGGATGCATTAGTGAGTCTGGACTTCGACCGTGTTTTTCTTCAAAAAAAAAATGATTGCTTAACTTTTTTGTTGGAAACTATATATTATTAACATGTAAATATTATGTGATATATTAATCTCTTAACGTGTTTGATATTGTGTGATAGATGTCTACCTCTAGTACAAATCCCATCGACTCACCTAATAATAATGAAGAGTCGAATATACTTTGGGATGATTCACAAATTCTCGAAGAGGAACCAGAAGAAGAGGAACCGGAAGAGGAAGAACCGGAAGAAGAGGAACCGGAAGAGGAGGAACCGGAAGAGGAAGAACTGGAAGAAGAAGAGGTTCCGGAGGAAGAAATATTGATACCTATAGTAAATCGGTTAAATAAAAGAAAATCCTCAACCAACGGACCAAAGTCAATAATGGTCAATGGTGTTTCCGCCGAGGAAGCAAAATATTGGGAAGATTACCAATTTTCCGATGAATCGGATCCCGATGAGGATTCCGATGATGTTATAGAAATTACCTCGACCCAATTTAATAAAGCAAAAGAAAATAATAAGGTAAAAGGTATAAAAATAGAGAAACCTGATTCCAACCCCGATGAACTTTATATGTATCGGCAACGTCCGTATTTCCTAAAATGTAACAATAACCCGGAAACCTCTAAACCACCAGGTTTTTCTAAACCATTGTGGAAAACGATAGCTAGTATTAGGAGAGCATCATATATCCCTAGGAAATTAGCAAAATGAACCAAGTTCGAAGAAGAAGAAACGAGTGAGTCGGATTAAAGAGTTGTAATCATGTTGTGTAATATATGTAATATAGTGTGCTTGTGCTTTTTGATAAATGTAAAATTGCTTGTATTGTTTGTTAATTATCTTTTATGAATCTAACCCTCGTCTATTTTTACGGTATAAAAACACAAAATGGACGTTAAGGGTAAACAACCGAATATTTTAGAAGACCTGCCAGAGGATATGATTGATGAAATCTTGTCTAGAGTCGGTCAGAATTCATCAGCACAATTAGTTATGGCAAAATTAACTTGTCAAACATTTGAAAGACTTTCCAGAAATGCCTTAGTTTATAAAAGGCTTTCCTTTGATAGGTGGGGTATATCACATTGGGGAGACCGTAAATTACGCCGTGTTTTCTTTAAAGCGTTAAATGCGGGGAACCCAAATGCAATTTTTCGCTACGGGTTAAGAACCTATTTTGACTCAACATATCCCAACATAGGATTTCGTGAATTAGAAAGAGCTTCTAACATGCAACATAAAGAAGCATGTTATGCTTACGGGTTAGTGATGTTCGCTTCTCACCAAAGTGAGAAAAAGAACATCGGATTACAACTATTAAATGAAACATTCCCACAAGTGACGGACTCAGTAGTTGAGGTAAGAAACAATGTTTTTAGATTCCTACGAGGCTGTTGGGCATTACGAAACCCTCTTCCTTTTGACGACATTACAACATGCTGCATAGCCAATGGTCATAACGGTTACTTTCCACAAGATCAAGGATGGGAAGTCGTTTTAGTAAAACCAAAATGCATGACCTGTTTCTGGACTTATGAATTACGTGTCTTTATTGCCTTTGCTGAACAACTTGCGTATTAATTAGAATTACCTTTATAGCTGCCGTGTAGCAAGTTATTATGTGCTATATTTCATCCTATATGTATAATAGTGGTATTGTATGTTCGTAAAATATTGTATAAAAGTTTGAACGCGAAATATTATTGTAATAAGTTTTTCATATAGAATCGTAGTAGTTGAATTGTATAATAGCTACTAAGTATGAACTTAAGGGGTAGGTACTACCCGAATTAAAACTATAAAATGCTAATATGAAGAAAAAGCTTTTATAAATAAGTTCATATTATGCTACGAAATACTATTGACTACTCTTAAATTCTATATGATTAACTCAATTCTTTTGGGCTATTTTTGAAGGAAATGGCACCGGCGACTCGTCAGAATTTGAACATGAGCGAGGAAGACTTTCGTGTTTTCCTTGCAGCAAATATAGCAGCAGTACAGGCTGCGATGCAAAATAACAATAACTATGGATCTAGCAGTGGAACTAATTCCACAAGAAATCGTGTAGGATGCTCCTACAAAGAATTCACTGCCTGCAAACCTTTGGAATTTGATGGAACCTGTGACGACCCGTCCTTGTCCACCTAGACGAAATCATCAACATTTGGTCCCATTGCGATGATCGACTCCAAGTAATGTCCTTAAATTGAGCAAATGCACAGCGGAAGACTTAATTCGTACCTGAGAATAAACATGCTTTAAAGTGTCAACCAAAAGGTTGGTGAGTTCATAGGTTTATCATAACAATCATTTCAATATTTTTAATAGACCACAAGATTTCATAATCATAAATATAATACACTCGCAAGTGTATGTAAAGCATTCTAAGTGGTTGAGCACCTGGTAACCATACTTAACATTTAATCACGTCGCATATTCCCTTTATTATGAAATCTCACTACACCGTACCAAGTGTAGTCACCGAAACGAAGTACTGTGAAACCGTTGAATACTGGTCGTCCAGTCCGGTTGGGGTTGTCAGGCCCGATAGATCTATCAACAGGATTCGCGTTTACAATACCCATGTAAATAGTAGTTACCAAGCTACAGGGAAATATGCCAGTGGTACAACTCAACGTAGAATATATTTTTAAGTACTTGTGTCTATTTTGTAAACATTTATAAAAGCAGCGCATGTATTCTCAGCCCAAAAATATATATTGCAAAAGCAATTAAAAAGGGAGCAAATGAAACTCACCATACTGTATTTTGTAGTAAAAATACATATGACGTCATTTAACAAGTGTAGGGTTGACCTCGGATTCACGAACCTATATCATTTGTATATTTATTAACACATTATAATATGAATCAACTAAGTTTATATATATATATTCTGTTATGTATTAAGATTAATATTCTTATATATAATTTCATTAATACTTATAATACGTTATGATACTTATTTGATATTTAATTAATGTTACATCAATAATCAATAATATTAGTTAAAACAAAATTTTATGCAACATTAGTATACTTTATATATTTTTATTTATTATTATTATTTTTATATAAATATCTTTTGTTTGCAAAATTAATAATTTGTAGTAATACTCGCTTAAGGATAATGATAATAGTGATAGTAATAATAAAAATGAAAATTTTAAAAATGAAAATTCTAATAAGGATAATAACTTTAATAATAATGTTATATGATAGTTTTAATAATAAAAATGCTACAATAATAATAATAATAATACTAATAAAATAATAATAATAATTATAATGTTAATAATAATAATGATATTAATAATACTTGTGATAATAATAATGTTAATGATATTAATAATAATAATAATACTTTTACTAATAATAATAATACTAATAATAATAAAAATTATAAATTGCTACCTTAAGAGTTTAAGCTCAAAAAAATAAAACTGTTTCTGCCAAGACTCAAACCCGCAACCTCTCGTTTAATGGTTACACCCCCAACTAATGGACCGTTCATTTTTTTATGTTCTAACTCGCCCGATAATATATTTATTATGTACGAACACAACTTATCTTCCACTTATTTCTTTTATCATCATCATTTGCAAGCTTATTAAAATTGGGTTTCGGCCCAATATGAATTGAAACATTGCAGCCCATGTTATTGTTTATTAACGGTCCATGAGCAAAACCCTATTAATTATATGGAGTCCAAAGCAGCGATTTTTAGTAAGCCCAAAATATAATTGGCCTGCTTGATCTTCTCGAGAGAAAAATGCAGTACCAACATCACCACGTCATTTTTCATTAACATTAATTTCTTTAGTTATTATAGCACCCACACCTCTATCATCAAACACATCTACAATCATTGCTGTCATTGTGAACAACTCTCTTTGATAAACAGAAGCCAAGAAAAATAATAAAATGTAACGAAAATTGAAATCAAACAGTAGCAAAAGAAGGCAGTTGAAGGTGGTTATGATGATGGTTTGAATGTTGTGGTATTCAACTAAAAACAAGTGAGTGACCTATAGTGATCACACCAGGAGGTAGAAATAATCGAGTAGAGAGAGGGAGGTGGTAACACCGGATGGTTGTGGTGGTTTTTACACAGAAAAACAGCTGAAGCAAAAACAAGTTTTAATGGTTTTCATAAGTGGGTTTTGATAAACGTATTTTTGGATTCAATAGTTAGCAACGAACGGGATCGGTTTCGATGACTGTAGTAGCAGCAAGTAGTAACAAGAAGGAGATGCAACCGTAAAAATATGCAGTGGGTTTTGATGGAAATAAGTGGGTGTCATGTAGTGGTCTCGGTTCTGGGTTGCTAAACGAAACAGGAAACAACAATTATAAAAATAAAAAGATTGATGATAGTGATAGTAATCTAGCGATGGGTATTGAGATGGTAGTGGTGATCTAAATTTAATATATATTGTAACCGAGAAACAGAAATGGTTGATAGTGAGGGTGGTGAAAGTTTAACTGGGTTTCCCATAATATGATGAGGGTATCGTGATGAGGTACAAAAGGTGGTGTGGTTGTTCACGTATAGGTGGAGATGGTGACCGAATAATCATAAATGAAACACAAAGTGATTCTCGGTGGTGTGTCAATGAACATGATGGCGGTTTGGTTGATCAAAATAGAAACATTAGTGGTGTTGTAGAAATGATGGAGGGTGACATGGTTTCTAGGTTCACGAAAAAAAAAATGAATAAAGGATGGTTATATCAGGCACAAAGGTTGCTGTGATTTAGAAATTTGAATGAGATGGAGAAGTGGTGATTGTTAAAGTTTTATGGTGATGGTGTTCATTTTAACAACAACAGTAAAACAGTGGTTGTAAGTGGAAATTTACTGGTGTTGGTTTGATGTATATGTAAATTAATATATATAGAATAGATTAAATAGATGGAAAAGAAAGATGGGGAAAGGGAACCGAATATCAAGTGGATTGTGATGTTAGTTGCAAGTGGGTTTTTAATTTATCATATTGCATATATCACGGATTTTATATAGAAACATGGTAGTGGTTATCAACTAAAACAAACACAGTAAATCCTAATTTGATTCAATCATGCACAGTGTTTCAATTTATAATATAATTTAAAATTTAAATGTGTTATATTGTTAGCCGCCACCATTTGCGGACTGAATTTCGTACTCCGTCGTTACTCAGTGGTGAATAAAAGTCTTTAGAAAAATCTCATATTTTTAATTTAACTATATTTATTTAGTTTGGTTATTATGGTATAAAATTCAGTCATTAATTTAATAAATAAAAATTACATTAACTGTCCCTCTCATTTATAGGTAAAATATAAAAAAATGTTAAAATTAAATAATTAGATCCTAAATATACTTTTAATAAGCCTATAACTTATATAACTCATTTTCGGATCTTGTAACAGACTCGTCCCACATCGGTGGGAGAGGAAAACAAAGCACTCCTTATAAGGGTGTGGATACCTCTTCTGGTATGACGCGTTTTGAGGGTGTTTACCCGAGAAGCAAATCCGTGAGGTAGAAGTGCGATCCGGGGTTGTACTCGTGCGCGGGTAGCCCGTCGGTGATCGGCTTGTGTCCAAAGCGGACAATATCATACTACGGGCTGATGGCGATGTTACTTATGGTATCAGAGCTGGGGCCCGCATCGATGTGTACTGCGGGGACGCAGTGTCCCGAAGGGGGGAGAGTTGTAACAGACTCGTCCCACATCGGTGGGAGAGGAAAACAAAGCACTCCTTATAAGGGTGTGGATACCTCTTCTGGTATGACGCGTTTTGAGGGTGTTTACCCGAGAAGCAAATCCGTGAGGTAGAAGTGCGATCCGGGGTTGTACTCGTGCGCGGGTAGCCCGTCGGTGATCGGCTTGTGTCCAAAGCGGACAATATCATACTACGGGCTGATGGTGATGTTACTTGTAATGACCCGGAAATTTCCAACCAAATTTAAACCTTAATCTTTATATGTTTCCGACACGATAAACAAAATCTATAATGTTGAGTCTTGAAAATTTTGAAACTGTTCCATATAATTATTTACCTTCGACCATTATCGACGATTCACGAACAATTGTAGGTTAATAATATGTAAATATAATATTATTATTAATATTATTATTATTAATATTATTTTTATTATTATTATTATTATTATTATTATTATTATTATTATTATTATTATTATTATTATTATTAACATAATTAAAAATTACTATCAATAATAAAAATAGTATGTATGAGATTTAGAATTCGAATTCAGTGAAACATCTTAATCAAACTATGTTAAAAATTTGTCCCTTATCTTTAACTTGATTAATATATCGAATACAATGCCAGGAACACAACAAAGCAATCGTTTTCCATCTTTATTTTTGGTACTGTGTTGGTGTTTGATCAATTTGATAACAAATATCTCTCCTTTATATACCTACATACTAAGTATATGATTAAAGCACAAAAACAAAAAAAAACTATCTTCAATCATCTCCCATCATCACCCTCACGTACCCCATCGACAACCATCTAACCAACACCTTAATCATCATCTTAACGCAAGGATTATTCGATTTAATTGTTCTTGTCATACGAGCCAAACCACCATAACTGTCACCTATATAAACCACCACCTACTCTAACTTCTTTGTTTGTTAATCACAAATGAACCCATCAATACCCCTTAGTTGATCGGTTCATAACCACCTCAAAACCACAGCCCATATCAAACCATATCAAACCCCACTGCCGTTTCCTTCTTCTTGTTTGTCAAGCACAACCAACCATCACCAATAACTACCACAAACCATCGTGATCCTGAGTTTTCGTTGGTTACCATCGAACCATAACAAACACACCCATCACCACTCTAGAACCGAAACCCAATTGCTCACCATCTCGCCTCTCGTTCTATCTCTCTCTCTCCTTTGTTCTCTCTCTCTCTATATAAATATATCTCTCTTGTGTTTAATCACGGCTGGGACAACAAGAACATCACCTCCATCACCTTGAATCACCACCACCATAGTAACCACCCATCGTTGATCACCACCCATTTCAAATCCACCTCATCACCAACGCCCTACTACTTACTACTGCTATGGTTTCTGTTTCTATCGAAGCAACAGCTTGTTGCTACTTATTTTCGTGATCCAACACACACCACAAACCTGCTAAACTGCTTCTATTTAATTCCGTTCAAACCGCCACCTATTTTTTTTTGTTTTGTTACTGTTACAGACTGCTGCTGCAGTGTGTTTTTACAGCCACCTGCTACGCCTGTTTTTCCTACTCCAACCACTGAAAAACTACCATATAAACTGCTATATTGCTGCTGCAAATGAGTTCGGCTAATCGAATTCTAACAGCTGAAAACAGTGAAGTGAGTGTTAAAAGAAGAATAAGGTTGTGAAGATGAATGCGATACATAAAAAAAAAACAAATAAAGATAAAGTGGAAACAGGCTGGTGTATCTTTCCAGCTGCAGACCACTAAAGCATATTTAAAAAAAAAAGAAAAGAAAAAGAGAGAAATCGAATATGCATGTTGGGCTGCCATATTACAATTTTGTTAATTGGGCCGAATATTTCTTAATTAAACAAATTGGGCATGCTCATGGACTAAGTGGTTGTTGGGCTTAGATAACACAACTTGGGCTTGTTAATTGGTTATAAGGGTTTCAATATATTGTTAGGCCATAATCAAATCAATGTTTGATGGCACATGGTATATGGATAATTTGAGGAAACCGTAAATGTGATTTGGAATGATCATGATATGATAATGATGGTGATTATATGATGAGAGTTATGTAAAGGATTATGATGATAACTTGTATGGTTATGATGATGAAGGTAATGTTATGAAGCGATTAGATTAAGATTTTGATAAAGGGATTAAGATGATGAATGATTAAGGTTGTTATCGGGACGTCGCGGGTTCAAACCCGGACTTGGGCATTTTTTTTTAAGGACTACTTCTTTGAGGTAGTTTACTTATTACTCATTATTATTATTATTATTATTATTATTATTATTATTATTATTATTATTATTATTATTATTATTATTATTATTATTATTATTATTACTATTAATATTATTAATATTAATATTATTATTATTATTATAGGAATTATTATTAAGTATTATCATTAAGGTTATTATTAGTAGTATTATGATTAAAATCATTATTATTATTATTATCATTATTATTGCTGTCACTAGTTTAGTATTAAAAATATTACTTTAATAAATAAAGGACGTTTATGTAAAAATATATATTACATCTATATTAATATTAAATACTATTTTGCTTTAATAAAATGTTATTATAAATAAGTTACAAATAATATTTAAATATATTTTAAATTGAATCATATGTATAAATAGTAAATCTTAAAACATAACTAAATATATATAAATTTGTTTGATTACGATTATATGTATTAATATACATAAATGATATAGGATCGTGAATCTGAGGCCAACCCTACGCTTATTCAATGCCGTCATATGTATTTTTACTACAAAATACAGTATGGTGAGTTTCATATGCTCCCTTTTTAAATGCTTTTGCATTATATATTTTTGGGCTGAGAATACATGCGCTGTTTTTATAAATGTTTTACGAAATAGGCACAAGTACTAAAACTAATTCTACATGGGTTTAAACCAGAAATATACCCTTAGCTTGGTAACATTAAACTACTTGTCTATGTACGGTAGGCGCGAATCCTAAAGATAGATCTATTGGGCCTGACAAACCCCATCCTGACTATGGGATGCTTTAGTACTTCGAGGTTATTTTAAACACATCTGATCTGGTGTACTTCAGAGGGTAAAACATGAACGTTAAGGCTTGTTACCGGGTGCCTACAATTTATAGAATACTCTTATACACTTGCGAGTGTACATATATTTATAAACGGAAATCTTGTGGTCTATAAATATATTAAAAAGATTGTTATGATAAACCTATGAACTCACCAACCTTTTGGTTGACACTTTAAAGCATGTTTATTCTCAGGTACGAATTAAGTCTTCCGCTGTGCATTTGCTCATTTTAAGGACATTACTTGGAGTCGATCATCGCAATGGGACCAAATGTTGATGACTTCGTCCAGGTGGATAAGGACGGGTTGTTACAGGTGGTATCAGAGCGTTGGTCCTAGCGAACCAGGTCTTGCATTAGTGTGTCTAACTGATAGTTGTTAGGATGCATTAGCGAGTCTGGACTTCGACCTTAGCTGCATATTATAAGTATTGTATATCATTTCTAGTGGAAAATTTCCTGCTAATCATTCCTAAGTCTAGACATGCCTTACTGCCTTTATTGCATAGATAATGTATAGAAAAATTTATATCTTAGCGTATCTATTACGGTAAACTTTGCCTGATATCTTCCGTAAATTTCTCCGTAATTTAAGGGATCCTGGTACTATATATATCTAGGCATATTATGCATTGAGGATACCACCCAACTATCATTTGCTGTCACAAAGCTTTTCATATCAAAAATCTTTTCTGTGATCGCGTACGATGGCCTCTACGAATCGACCAAGTTCTTCTGACTCCGAAAATAGCGTGACGGGAGCGCACCAACCGATCAACTACCGTGATTTCTTTAGAAAGTGGGGATGGGTTCGCGAAATACTTACCCTATGGAGAAATGAAGAAGGTACTCCATATCACGAGCCGAACTTACCACCTAACGTCGGAGTGCTCGACCCGCTCACCGGCGAACCTGTTCGCAACACCGTTTATACCCTTTTTGCAAGAATTTTTCGTCTTGAGGCTACCCTTAACGGAACTAGAGAAGATATCCGACCTCTACCTCACACTGATAACCAACCAGGGTTAGTAGAAGAAGTTAAAGAACTCCGAGCTCGGGTGTTAACTTTAGAGAGCACGGTACACAATTTGCAAGCACTGGCAGTATCATCAACACCAGTAACATCACCAGTCTCAGCACCAACAGCACTAGTACCACCAAGAACAACATCCGCGTCACCAGCTTCGACATTTCATTCTGTACCTCGAGTATAATCATCATTCTACATGACGTTCTACATCATTTATCTTAGTTCGACATAGTGATTATGTAACCTCTAATGTTTTAGAGATTATATATTCTTGTTCTAATGGTAAATCAGATGAGTTAATATCATATTAACTCATTAAATCCATGATTGCATCTGAAGAAAATATATATGTATATATGTTTTCATAAAGATTGTAATTAAAAATTCTTTAGTACAAAGTGTTAATTGTGAAAATATTTTAACGGGTAGGTTATACCCGGGGAATATTCAGATTTCACATTAATAGGTTACAATGTACATTCTTCGAAGCTGATTTAACAGTCGTTTACTATCCAACTTACATTCATCGATATACGTATCCGTTCACCACAGAATAACCATTTTCATTCAATTTCATATTTGGATTTTGATCTATCAGAATCCAACAAGTGGCATAATGAAGAAAACATCGGACAAAGTAAAATTTGTTAGAAACAAACGAACTAACTAATTGAAATATTGTTAAGAATCCACGCTAACTGTTCCTAGCTAACTGTTCCTAGCTAACTGGTTACATTTTATTTATCGCAATTTACGTTCTCGCAATTTTACTTATCGTCATTTAATGTCTGTTATTTACTTTACGCACTTTATTTATCGTCATTTAATTTCTGTTATTTATTTTTACGCATTTTTAAATATCGGGACACGTATACAAGGTTTTGACATATCATATCGACCCATCTATATATATTATTTGGAATAACCATAGACACTCTATATGCAGTAATGCGGGAGTTAGCTATACAGGGTTGAGGTTGATTCTACAATAATATATATAGTTTGAGTTGTGATCGAGTCTGAGACGTAAACGGGTCACGAAATGTATTAATTAATTCGAATATTATATATTAAACTATATATGAATTATTGGATTGTTAACTGTGGACTATCGACTGTGGACTAATAATATTGGATAATTAAAATGAATTAAAATATTGATTGTAACATATGAAACTAAACATTTCTCCAAGTTTGCCACTTGATCTCATTTTAAACCTCATTTGTATCTTGACGATTACAATCTGCGTTCAAATCTTTCATGATTCTTGAAAACACCTCGATCGAGAGGAAGAACCAGCCGCATTTCATCTACGGAAGAAAAGGTTGATGCATATAGTTATGCACCTGAAAAACCCTCGGAAACTGAATAAACGTTTAACACATAGCTGTGTTAATTCCTTTAGTGTTATTATTACCCAAACTAACTTTGCAATTCTTCTTCAAATTAGCCAATTTTGTCACAGCTCCAGCAAGTCAATTCCGACTTTTCATCCGAAACAACCTTATTATAACCTTGATATATATGCATACTCTTTATTGTTACTGGGGAATCTTTTATATTCCACCCTACTACCATCAGCGTTTAAACATTTAAAAACACAATTATCCTGAAACCACCTCAGTTTGATAATCGATGACCCAGATCCGTTAACTTTGAAAATGCTGACGAAGCAGCATGTTGTAGATGGTCTTAATGGCCAAAAGTTGATAATAAAGAAGGAAGTGTTAGGAACGCTCGATAGAAAATTTGAAACTGAAAATCGGATTGAGCACACCATGAAGGAGACCAAGGATAAATACAAGGACTAAACCCTATATTCAAAGAATCCAGGTGATTCTGGATCCGATAAAATCTTTAGAGAATATCTTGCTCCGAAGTCATGTTAAAATCTTGCGGAAAATTTTTCCTTATCAACTTTCGAACTTAGAAAATTCCAAAATATCATCATAAATATCCTCGATATTTCTGAATATATTTTCATAACTAATCTTATCTGAAATCATTTATCTCTTTGAGCTATTAGTGTGACATCATATGAGAAACTATTAGTTTCTATATTCTGTAAACTTTCAGTTTAAAATATGAATGTTTTGAAGTAGTGTGGGGAGCTGATGCATGAGTTAGTATAATATAATGACACTTGATCAACGTGATTATATTACAGTAAGTCATGTTGAGTTTCTAATGGAATGTGATGATTCACAGTACTGTCATCATATATCATTTACATGACTCTTACATTCTATCTAATCTCCAAACATATCAAGAAAATATTCTTCTTGATGACTCGGTCTTCTCCAGGTTATTCTGGTAATTTAACAAATAAAAATCACGCCATTACGATTGCCTTCATAGAACATTTACTGTGTTTATTTTGGAATCCGTAGCTACAAATTCCGGACCATTACAAGAGATGCTTAATCGCAAGAAGAAGAAACGAAAGAATGAAGCTCCAAAATTGAAATTGGAGTATAAATCGCAGCAAATAGGAGGGAGTATTAACTGTGGATGACAATGATTATAGAAGACAGAAGCAGGGACATCGAAGTATAAGGGAAGATATAAAACCCAACAATCTCCCAGAAATTTACAAACCGTGTATATCAATACGTATTGCAACGTAAAGACATGGGAGAATTAAAAACATTATAATTCCAAGGAAATAATAGAAGTGAATAGATTCTTATGGCGGCAGAAGAAAGAGAAGAATGAAAGATATGAAAGTTAGAAGTATAACAAGAATCAGAACGGGATGGAGCATACTGACGAATGTTTTAAAGTATGGAGTGAGGGGGAAAGAATAGAAGGTGTGAGCTGTGGAAATAAAGAAATAAAGGGAGTGGATTTATAATGAAATATCCGATAGAGAAATCGAAATAGATTGGCGCATTAAACCAAAGAAGATCATAATTACCTTATTCGCCGAAGAATCAAGTCTTTTAGATTTTCAAGATTTTCTTTTAAATCCCTTAGATTCTGGAAATTCACTGTGACTACGTCAAAAGTTAAATCTCTATCTCAATCTCTTATGACAGCTTCACTCGTACGCTTCACATAATCGAATTGTTTTACCACTATTACTAAATGGTGATAAAACTCTAGTTATCAATTCATACTCGTCATAAAAACATTTTATTGTTAGTCATGACGATCTCGATCAAAATTTCGGGGACGAAATTTCTTTAACGGGTGGGTACTGTAATGACCCGGAAATTTCCAACCAAATTTAAACCTTAATCTTTATATGTTTCCGACACGATAAACAAAATCTATAATGTTGAGTCTTGAAAATTTTGAAACTGTTCCATATAATTATTTACCTTCGACCATTATCGACGATTCACGAACAATTGTAGGTTAATAATATGTAAATATAATATTATTATTAATATTATTATTATTAATATTATTTTTATTATTATTATTATTATTATTATTATTATTATTATTATTATTATTATTATTATTATTATTATTATTATTAACATAATTAAAAATTACTATCAATAATAAAAATAGTATGTATGAGATTTAGAATTCGAATTCAGTGAAACATCTTAATCAAACTATGTTAAAAATTTGTCCCTTATCTTTAACTTGATTAATATATCGAATACAATGCCAGGAACACAACAAAGCAATCGTTTTCCATCTTTATTTTTGGTACTGTGTTGGTGTTTGATCAATTTGATAACAAATATCTCTCCTTTATATACCTACATACTAAGTATATGATTAAAGCACAAAAAAAAAAACCATCTTCAATCATCTCCCATCATCACCCTCACGTACCCCATCGACAACCATCTAACCAACACCTTAATCATCATCTTAACGCAAGGATTATTCGATTTAATTGTTCTTGTCATACGAGCCAAACCACCATAACTGTCACCTATATAAACCACCACCTACTCTAACTTCTTTGTTTGTTAATCACAAATGAACCCATCAATACCCCTTAGTTGATCGGTTCATAACCACCTCAAAACCACAGCCCATATCAAACCATATCAAACCCCACTGCCGTTTCCTTCTTCTTGTTTGTCAAGCACAACCAACCATCACCAATAACTACCACAAACCATCGTGATCCTGAGTTTTCGTTGGTTACCATCGAACCATAACAACCACACCCATCACCACTCTAGAACCAAAACCCAATTGCTCACCATCTCGCCTCTCGTTCTATCTCTCTCTCTCCTTTGTTCTCTCTCTCTCTATATAAATATATCTCTCTTGTGTTTAATCACGGCTGGGACAACAAGAACATCACCTCCATCACCTTGAATCACCACCACCATAGTAACCACCCATCGTTGATCACCACCCATTTCAAATCCACCTCATCACCAACGCCCTACTACTTACTACTGCTATGGTTTCTGTTTCTATCGAAGCAACAGCTTGTTGCTACTTATTTTCATGATCCAACACACACCACAAACCTGCTAAACTGCTTCTATTTAATTCCATTCAAACCGCCACCTATTTTTTTTTTTTGTTACTGTTACAGACTGCTGCTGCAGTGTGTTTTTACAGCCACCTGCTACGCCTGTTTTTCCTACTCCAACCACTGAAAAACTACCATATAAACTGCTATATTGCTGCTGCAAATGAGTTCAGCTAATCGAATTCTAACAGCTGAAAACAGTGAAGTGAGTGTTAAAAGAAGAATAAGGTTGTGAAGATGAATGCGATACATAAAAAAAAAAACAAATAAAGATAAAGTGGAAACAGGCTGGTGTATCTTTCCAGCTGCAGACCACTAAAGCATATTTAAAAAAAAAAAAAAAAAAAAGAGAGAAATTGAATATGCATGTTGGGCTGCCATATTACAATTTTGTTAATTGGGCCGAATATTTCTTAATTAAACAAATTGGGCCTGCTCATGGACTAAGTGGTTGTTGGGCTTAGATAACACAACTTGGGCTTGTTAATTGGTTATAAGGGTTTCAATATATTGTTAGGCCATAATCAAATCAATGTTTGATGGCACATGGTATATGGATAATTTGAGGAAACCGTAAATGTGATTTGGAATGATCATGATATGATAATGATGGTGATTATATGATGAGAGTTATGTAAAGGATTATGATGATAACTTGTATGGTTATGATGATGAAGGTAATGTTATGAAGCGATTAGATTAAGATTTTGATAAAGGGATTAAGATGATGAATGATTAAGGTTGTTATCGGGACGTCGCGGGTTCAAACCCGGACTTGGGCATTTTTTTTTAAGGACTACTTCTTTGAGGTAGTTTACTTATTACTCATTATTATTATTATTATTATTATTATTATTATTATTATTATTATTATTATTATTATTATTATTATTATTATTATTATTATTATTATTATTACTATTAATATTATTAATATTATTATTATTATTATTATTATTATTATAGGAATTATTATTAAGTATTATCATTAAGGTTATTATTAGTAGTATTATGATTAAAATCATTATTATTATTATTATCATTATTATTGCTGTCACTAGTTTAGTATTAAAAATATTACTTTAATAAATAAAGGACGTTTATGTAAAAATATATATTACATCTATATTAATATTAAATACTATTTTGCTTTAATAAAATGTTATTATAAATAAGTTACAAATAATATTTAAATATATTTTAAATTGAATCATATGTATAAATAGTAAATCTTAAAACATAACTAAATATATATAAATTTGTTTGATTACGATTATATGTATTAATATACATAAATGATATAGGATCGTGAATCTGAGGCCAACCCTACGCTTATTCAATGCCGTCATATGTATTTTTACTACAAAATACAGTATGGTGAGTTTCATATGCTCCCTTTTTAAATGCTTTTGCATTATATATTTTTGGGCTGAGAATACATGCGCTGTTTTTATAAATGTTTTACGAAATAGGCACAAGTACTAAAACTAATTCTACATGGGTTTAAACCAGAAATATACCCTTAGCTTGGTAACATTAAACTACTTGTCTATGTACGGTAGGCGTGAATCCTAAAGATAGATCTATTGGGCCTGACAAACCCCATCCTGACTATGGGATGCTTTAGTACTTCGAGGTTATTTTAAACACATCTGATCTGGTGTACTTCAGAGGGTAAAACATGAACGTTAAGGCTTGTTACCGGGTGGATACAATTTATAGAATACTCTTATACACTTGCGAGTGTACATATATTTATAAACGGAAATCTTGTGGTCTATAAATATATTAAAAAGATTGTTATGATAAACCTATGAACTCACCAACCTTTTGGTTGACACTTTAAAGCATGTTTATTCTCAGGTACGAATTAAGTCTTCCGCTGTGCATTTGCTCATTTTAAGGACATTACTTGGAGTCGATCATCGCAATGGGACCAAATGTTGATGACTTCGTCCAGGTGGATAAGGACGGGTTGTTACAGTGACGACCCGTCCTTATCCCCCTGGACGAAATCAACAACATCTGGTTCCATTGCGATGATCGACTCCAAGTAACGTTCTTAACACGAGCAAATGCACAGCGGAAGACTTAATTCGTACCTGAGAATAACATGCTTTAAAATGTCAACATAAAGTTGGTGAGATATATAGGTTTGATGCTAGCAACGTTATAACTATGGACCACAAGATTTCATGTTTATACATAATACACTCCTCGTGTATGAAAAGTCGTTGAGCACTTGGTAACCATACTTAACATTTAAATCACAGCAGCATATTTTTAAATAAACCCTACATCGTACCAAGTGTAGTAACGAAACGAAGTACTGTGCAACCGTTTAAAACTGGTCGTCCAGCCCGGTTGGGGTTGTCAGGCCCGATAGATCTATCAACAGGATTCGCGTTTACGCTCCTCACGTAAATATTAGCTACCAAGTATAAAGAGATATGCCATGGTACAACTCAACGTAGAATTTATTTTTGATCACTTGTGTCCATAACGTAAATCATTTATTAAAACAACGCATGTATTCTCAGCCCAAAAATATTTAGAGTTTAAAAGGGACTATATACTCACCATACTGTATTTTGTAGTAAAAATACATATAACATCATTGAACACATAAGGTTGGCCTCGGATTCACGAACCTATATCATTTGTATTTTTATTAATATACATATTTGTAATCGAACAAAAATATATGTATTTACCATTAGTGATTTAACTTTTATATTATTAACTTATATATATATTTTTAATTATTTCATTTAGTATATTCTTTTTGTATATAAAAAACATTTGTATGGTTAGGTTATGTATGTTAAATATATTTTTATATATATATATCAATATCATTTGTTTGTCAAAACTAGTATTTGTAATAATACTTAAATTAATATTTGTAACGGTAAAAATGGTAATACTTGTTATTACTAATAAAAATAATAATGTTTGAAAAAAATAACATAATGTATTATTTCAAAATGGTAATATTATTAATAATCCTAATTCTTATATTAATAGTAATAAGATTAATGATAAAAATAATACTTATAATAATATTAACATCAGTAATTCTTAATAGAAATGTAAAGTTTACTAGCTAAGATAATGAAAATAATAGTCTTGATGATATAACCTAATACTTAATATCGATAATAATAATAATAATAATAATTGTAACTATAATCATAATATTATGTGATAATTAATACTTGTATAATATTTATATTAATAATTACAATCATAATACTAACAAAAATAATAATCATAATAATAATAATAATAAACTTTGGTATTGAAAACTACCTCACATAAAAAGAGTCTCAAAAAAAATAGCTGCCCTTGCCCGGGCTCGAACCCGCGACCTCTCGCTTAACACACAACAGTCTTAACCACCAGTCCATGTCTGTTTTTCTAGGATAGTATGCATCTAATAACTATATGACCCGATAGTTATCACGTACAAGAACACAGCAGCAGCCTAGGTTTTACGGCCCACTTAATAACATCAACATTAACTCGGTCCACTTTAGAGTCCTTTAATAAAATAGAGCCCAAGCTGAATTAACTCAATTAAAGATGTCGAATTTTTATCCAAGAACCCTTACGAAATCAATAAAAAAAAAAGAGGCAGCCGACAAAAATAAAAATAAAAAAAACGCGTGGGTTATCTGTTGTATTTGTCGGCCACAACAATAAAGATTCGATGGAGATTAGCAGCTTGGTTGGTGTTGATTATCCATAAAAGGGAAAACCGAAGATATGAGTTTGCATCAGGAAATTTAACAGCAAAGTTGCTGTAACGAAACGAAGAAAAATAAGCAACATTAATTAGCTTTCAGGGTGAATGTTTTGGGTTTGATTTAAGGTGAAGCATAAATAATACATCAGTAAAAGATGTTTGAAGGGTGTTGATGGTTGTGTTTGTATTCGTGAATTAAACAGAAAGAAGAAAGGAGCCTGTGTTCGATAACATCATTAATTAACAAGTGATACCGATTCAAGTGGAGAGGATGGCGGTTATTATGGGTGGTGGCAATCGACAGAAGGTTGTATGTCTTATGGGGTTGGTGGTATCGTATTGATGGGTCACGAAAAAGAAATAGAACATAGTGTTATTCATGATTATGGTGATAGTTTGTTATAGGAGTTGATCTTGATGGCGAGGGTGTGATGCTTCGAAGAAAAAAAATATAATAGAAAAGGGAATCATGGGCCGGTTATGGTGGTGACAGGAGAGGGTTGTGATTGTGTACATGTGTGTTTTGTGAGTGTGTTGTGACGGTCTTGAAAACAAAAAGAAAAACGAATGGTGCAACAGTTAAAGGTGGTTTAGGTGAAGTGGTTATCGAGTTGTAGCAAAAGGTGTGGTGATCAAAAGAAACACAAATGTAAATGGTTGAAGATGATGAGTTCGGTTGAGGTGGTTCTTTGATGGGGTTTTCGGGGCTGCTTGTCAACCTAGACGAAGAAGTAGAAACCGAATAGCATTATTGCTTACAAGATTTGGAAACAAAATAGATGGTGAGCTAGGATGTCGATGGTGGTGGAAGGTTAGATGGTTTAGAGGAGAAAGAGGGTGATAGTTATAGATATTGCACTGTATAGGTTATAGTTGATGATAGAAAGTTTGTCTGAATTGATTAACACTGAAATCGATCATTTATATAAAGGACGTGTGTATAAATTCTCAATCAGACAAAAATAAATGAATAAAACAAATAAAAGAGAAAACGATTTCTATCTGCTTTTGGATAGTTCCTGTGACTAATTGATATATCGTACAAAATTATAGATTTTAAGAATCTATTAATAACAGTTTGAAAACTATGCTAAACCATACATCTCTTTTTTTTTTATTCCTGTTTTTATGATTAATATATAAATAATATATATATATATAGATATATACTATTAATAACAATAATATAATAACTTATACTTATAAAATTTTATTTATTTACCACGAATGTTCGTGAATCGTCAGGACTGGTCAAAGGGTAACTGATTATCCGAATATAAATTTCAAACTTTCTAGACTCAAAATTAAGGTTTTTGCTTATCGTGTCGGAAACATATAGAGTTTAAGGTTTAAATTTGTTCGGAAATTTCCGGGTCATTACAGTACCCACCCGTTAAAGAAATTTCGTCCCCGAAATTTGATAGAGGTTGTCATAAATAACAATAGGGATGTTTTCATGATAAATATGAGGTAATAATAGAGTTTTATCATTATTGAAAGATATAGATAAAACGATTCGACCATGTGAAGCGTACGAGTGAAGCTATCATAAAAGAGTGAAATGAGTAATATGGAATTGTTTTAACCGATGACGTGGTTATGATTGATTTCCGGATTTTAAGGGATTTAATGAAGATCTTACGTAATAAGATTCGGTTTTTCGGCGATCAGGATCTTCTTTGATTTAATACGGCCATCTGTTTCGATTTCTTTGTCGGATACTTCACTATAAATTTACCCCTTCATTTATTTACAACTCACACCTTCTATTCTTTCTCCCTCTACTCATTTAATATACTCCATCCAATCCTTGATATACTCCTAACTTCCGTATCTGTAATTCTTCTTTTTCATCTACCGCCAGAAGAATCTATTTACTTCTACTATACCCTTGTGTTCATAGTGTTTCTAGTTCTCCCGTGTCTTTATATTGTTATATGCATTGGTATACACGGTTTGTAATTTCAGAGTTATTATCGGACTTTATATTCTTCATTATTTTTCAGAACTTCATGCTTTCGTTTTATTTTCCCTACTTTGAGTCAAGCGAGTAATGGTCTAGAATTCGTAGATATGAAATTCGAAATGAACATAGTTAATGTTCTAAGAAAGAAATGGTAATGGCACGATTTTTTGACTTGGAAAATTACTAGAATATCCTGGAAAAGACCGAATCACCAAGAAAAATATTTTTCTTGATATGTTTAGATATTTGATAGAATGTAAGAGCCGTGTAACATGGCACATGATGATGGTACTGTGAATCATCACATTCCATTAGAAACGCAACATGACTTACTGTAATATAATGAAGTTGATCAAGTTTCATTATATTATACTAATTCACGCATCAGTTCTCAACACTGCTTCAAAACATTCATATTTTAAACTTGAAGATTTCAGAATTTAGAAACTAACACAGTTTCTTTTATGTTGTAACGCAGATATTACGGGGAGATAGATGATTGCAGATAGGAATAGTTGTGAAAATATCTTTAGAAATATGGAGAATATGTATAGCGAAAAATATGAAGATATCTTATAATATCTAAGATAAGATGATGATGAATAATATCATCTGAAAAAGTTTAGAATAAGGAGTAGGGTTCATACTGACGATTTCAACAGACACTGAATCATTTGCATTATTTGAAGGCAGGTTCATTCCTTGTATTTGTTCTTTGTTTCCTTCACGGTTAGCTCAATCCATTTTTCAGCACTAAATTTTCTATCGAGCGTTCCTAACATTCCCTTCTTTATCATCAAACTTTTGGCCATTTAGGCCATCTAAAATTTTACTGTTTCCTCTGCATTTAATGCAGTCATATCTGAATCGTCGATTATCAATCCGAGGTGTTTTTGGGCGAATTGTGTTTTTAGATGATTAAATGCTGATGATAACATGGCGGAGTATGAAAGGTTCCCCGGTAACGATGAGGAAAACCAATCGTATATATCAAAGTTATAATAAGACTTATTCGAATGAAAGGTCGAAGTTGTTCTGCTGAAGCTGTGACAAAATTGGCTACTTTGAAAAGGAATCGTAAGGTTGTTTTTGCTAATAAATGCTACAGAATTCGTCGCGGTACGTGTTAAACTATGACTTTGGGTTCAAGAGTTTTTCATGTGTATAGATCTTTTCTTCTGTAGATGAAGTGCGATCGGTTCAACTTCTCGATTGAGGTATTTTCAAGAATCCTGATAGGTTTGTACGCAGATTGTAAACGTCGAGATACAAATGAGGTTTAGGATGAAATCAAGTGGCAAACTTGAAGAATTGTTTAGTTTCATATGTTATAATCAATATTTTAATTCATTTTAATTGTCCAAAGTTAGCAGTCCAATAGTCCAGTTGTCCACTAGTCCAATATATTCATATATAATTTAATATATAATATTCGAATTGATTAATACGTATCGTGACCCGTGTACCGGTCTCAGTATTGATCACAACTCAAACCATATATATATTTTGAAATCAACCTCAACCCTGTATAGCCAACTCCAACATTCACATATAGAGTGTCTATGGTTGTTCCGAAATATATATATAGATGGGTCGATATGATAGGTCGAAACCTTGTATACGTGTCCCGTGATTTAAAGTGCGTAAAATAAATAACAGAACTTAAATGACAATAAATTAAATTGCGATAAAATGTAATACGGAATTAACAGTTAGCTGGGAACAGTTAACTAGGAACAGTTAGCGTGGATTCCTAACAGAATTTCTCATAATTAATTTGTTTGTTTCTAACACTTTTTATTTTGTCCAATGTTTTCTTCATTATGCCACTTGTTGGATTCTGATAGATAAAAATCCAAATATGAAATTTGAATAAAAATGGTTATTCGGTGGTGAACAGATACGAATATCGGTGGTTGTAAGTAGAATAGCAAATAACCGTTGAATCAGATTCGAAGAATATACACTGTAACTTATTAATGTGAGATCTAAATATTCCTCGGGTACTACCTACCCGTTAAAATATTTTCATCATTAACAGTTTGTACGAAAGAATTTTTAATTACAATCTTTATGAAAATATACTTGTATATATATTTTCTTCAGATGTAATCATGGATCTAATGAGTCAATAAGATATTAATTTTTTTTTTTGATTTATCGTTAATACTTGATTACATGATCTCTAAAACATTAAAGATTACATAATTACCATGTCGAACTAAGATAAATGAGATAGAACGATAAGTAAAGCGAAGATAATCGATATAGAATGATATGTAAAACGAAAATCATACTCGAAGTACAGATAGTGATATTGAGGTGTGTGATGTTGATATCCGAGGTACAAATTGGAATGTTGAGGTTTACGACGCGGTTGTGGTTGAGGGTGATATGGGTACTGTCGGTGTTGATGATGGTGGTACAGATTATGCTGCTGGTGCTGTTGCTGGTGTTTGTAACCTTCGCACCATATTCTCCAAAGCCGTCACGCGAGCGCGAAGTTCGTTAACTTCTGCTAGTACACCGGGATGATTGGTGGTTGGAGTGAGCGAATGAACAAGATCTGAAATATGGGATAGTATATAATCGTGACGAGATACTCTAGAAATGAGAGAGAAAATGGTTTCTCGAACAGATTCACCAGTAAGCGTTTCAGGTTCATCGCCAAGAGGGCAATTTGATGGATGGAAGGGATCTTCGATATGAAATGATTTTCAGATATCGGGTGATATTCTCGCTATATAGAATATCTATATATTTAATACTAAAGATTTCATAGACTACGGAGGAATTTGCGGCATATATCAGGCAAATCTACAGATACGCCAAGATAGGAATTATCAGATACGCTAAGATATGAATTTCGTCTATACACTATCGATGCACTAAATGCAGTAGGACGTGTCTAGACTTGAGAATGATAGGCAGGCAGTTTCCTAAGGATGATAAGCAGATGATTTCCGACTAGAAATGATAAGCAAAGCTTTTGACAGGCAGACACGGTCAAAGTCCAGACTCACTAATGTATCCTAACAACTACCAGTTAGACACACTAATGGGAGGCCTGGTTCTCTAAGACCAACGCTCTGATACCAACTGTGACGACCCGTCCTTATCCCCTGGACGAAATCAACAACATCTGGTTCCATTGCGATGATCGACTCCAAGTAACGTTCTTAACACGAGCAAATGCACAGCGGAAGACTTAATTCGTACCTGAGAATAACATGCTTTAAAATGTCAACATAAAGTTGGTGAGATATATAGGTTTGATGCTAGCAACGTTATAACTATGGACCACAAGATTTCATGTTTATACATAATACACTCCTCGTGTATGAAAAGTCGTTGAGCACTTGGTAACCATACTTAACATTTAAATCACAGCAGCATATTCTTAAATAAACCCTACATCGTACCAAGTGTAGTAACGAAACGAAGTACTGTGCAACCGTTTAAAACTGGTCGTCCAGCCCGGTTAGGGTTGTCAGGCCCGATAGATCTATCAACAGGATTCGCGTTTACGCTCCTCACGTAAATATTAGCTACCAAGTATAAAGAGATATGCCATGGTACAACTCAACGTAGAATTTATTTTTGATCACTTGTGTCCATAACGTAAATTATTTATTAAAACAACGCATGTATTCTCAGCCCAAAAATATTTAGAGTTTAAAAGGGACTATATACTCACCATACTGTATTTTGTAGTAAAAATACATATAACATCATTGAACACATAAGGTTGGCCTCGGATTCACGAACTTATATCATTTGTATTTTTATTAATATACATATTTGTAATCGAACAAAAATATATGTATTTACCATTAGTGATTTAACTTTTATATTATTAACTTATATATATATTTTTAATTATTTCATTTAGTATATTCTTTTTGTATATAAAAAACATTTGTATGGTTAGGTTATGTATGTTAAATATATTTTTATATATATATATATATCAATATCATTTGTTTGTCAAAACTAGTATTTGTAATAATACTTAAATTAATATTTGTAACGGTAAAAATGGTAATACTTGTTATTACTAATAAAAATAATAATGTTTGAAAAAAATAACATAATGTATTATTTCAAAATGGTAATATTATTAATAATCCTAATTCTTATATTAATAGTAATAAGATTAATGATAAAAATAATACTTATAATAATATTAACATCAGTAATTCTTAATAGAAATGTAAAGTTTACTAGCTAAGATAATGAAAATAATAGTCTTGATGATATAACCTAATACTTAATATCGATAATAATAATAATAATAATAATAATTGTAACTATAATCATAATATTATGTGATAATTAATACTTGTATAATATTTATATTAATAATTACAATCATAATACTAACAAAAATAATAATCATAATAATAATAATAATAAACTTTGGTATTGAAAACTACCTCACATAAAAAGAGTCTCAAAAAAAATAGCTGCCCTTGCCCGGGCTCGAACCCGCGACCTCTCGCTTAACACACAACAGTCTTAACCACCAGTCCATGTCTGTTTTTCTAGGATAGTATGCATCTAATAACTATATGACCCGATAGTTATCACGTACAAGAACACAGCAGCAGCCTAGGTTTTACGGCCCACTTAATAACATCAACATTAACTCGGTCCACTTTAGAGTCCTTTAATAAAATAGAGCCCAAGCTGAATTAACTCAATTAAAGATGTCGAATTTTTATCCAAGAACCCTTACGAAATCAATAAAAAAAAAAAGAGGCAGCCGACAAAAATAAAAATAAAAAAAACGCGTGGGTTATCTGTTGTATTTGTCGGCCACAACAATAAAGATTCGATGGAGATTAGCAGCTTGGTTGGTGTTGATTATCCATAAAAGGGAAAACCGAAGATATGAGTTTGCATCAGGAAATTTAACAGCAAAGTTGCTGTAACGAAACGAAGAAAAATAAGCAACATTAATTAGCTTTCAGGGTGAATGTTTTGGGTTTGATTTAAGGTGAAGCATAAATAATACATCAGTAAAAGATGTTTGAAGGGTGTTGATGGTTGTGTTTGTATTCGTGAATTAAACAGAAAGAAGAAAGGAGCCTGTGTTCGATAACATCATTAATTAACAAGTGATACCGATTCAAGTGGAGAGGATGGCGGTTATTATGGGTGGTGGCAATCGACAGAAGGTTGTATGTCTTATGGGGTTGGTGGTATCGTATTGATGGGTCACGAAAAAGAAATAGAACATAGTGTTATTCATGATTATGGTGATAGTTTGTTATAGGAGTTGATCTTGATGGCGAGGGTGTGATGCTTCGAAGAAAAAAAATATAATAGAAAAGGGAATCATGGGCCGGTTATGGTGGTGACAGGAGAGGGTTGTGATTGTGTACATGTGTGTTTTGTGAGTGTGTTGTGACGGTCTTGAAAACAAAAAGAAAAACGAATGGTGCAACAGTTAAAGGTGGTTTAGGTGAAGTGGTTATCGAGTTGTAGCAAAAGGTGTGGTGATCAAAAGAAACACAAATGTAAATGGTTGAAGATGATGAGTTCGGTTGAGGTGGTTCTTTGATGGGGTTTTCGGGGCTGCTTGTCAACCTAGACGAAGAAGTAGAAACCGAATAGCATTATTGCTTACAAGATTTGGAAACAAAATAGATGGTGAGCTAGGATGTCGATGGTGGTGGAAGGTTAGATGGTTTAGAGGAGAAAGAGGGTGATAGTTATAGATATTGCACTGTATAGGTTATAGTTGATGATAGAAAGTTTGTCTGAATTGATTAACACTGAAATCGATCATTTATATAAAGGACGTGTGTATAAATTCTCAATCAGACAAAAATAAATGAATAAAACAAATAAAAGAGAAAACAATTTCTATCTGCTTTTGGATAGTTCCTGTGACTAATTGATATATCGTACAAAATTATAGATTTTAAGAATCTATTAATAACAGTTTGAAAACTATGCTAAACCATACATCTCTTTTTTTTTTCTTCCTGTTTTTATGATTAATATATAAATAATATATATATAGATATATACTATTAATAACAATAATATAATAACTTATACTTATAAAATTTTATTTATTTACCACGAATGTTCGTGAATCGTCGGGACTGGTCAAAGGGTAACTGATTATCCGAATATAAATATCAAACTTTCTAGACTCAAAATTAAGGTTTTTGCTTATCGTGTCGGAAACATATAGAGTTTAAGGTTTAAATTTGGTCGGAAATTTCCGGGTCATTACACTATATGTTTCCGACACGATAAGCAAAAACCCTAATGTTGAGTCTAGAAAGTCTGAAATCTATATTTGGATAATCAGTTACCCTTTGACCAAGCCTGACGATTCACGAACATTTATGTGTATATGTGTTATATATTTATTTATAGTAAACGATAACAAAGTATTAGATATACAATATTAGGTTTCGATATAAGAATACTATATTCATCGGCGAGAGTAAAAGATATTAAGATTTTATAAATATTTGAAACTGTTTTTGTCAAACTATTAACGAGTCATTTTAATAAAATAAAAGTTTTAATGTTTTCTTAAAAGTCGGAATTCTTCTAGAACCTTTTTACAAATTTCAAATGATAACGGTCCGTGTTTTTACTAAAAATAAATAGTTAAATAAAATGTATTTACTAAATATATATTTGTGTATTTTACAAAACGACTAAATATATTTCAAACGTTTTGGATTTAAAAACATACTTTGGAAAATAACTAGATTTTGATTTATACAAGTAAATGACCACAACACTCAAAAGATTAAGTTACACTTTGAGTGGGTTAGTTTTTAATTAATTTAAGTCTAGTTATTGATAAAGGTACACGTCACGTAACGTAAAAGGCTAGTTTTCTAAACGTACGAAAGTGCGCCCGAAAAACCGAAAGTGGTACATAAGTCGTGAGACCACGACCGTGTCATTTTAGTAAAAATTATATTTTTACCATAAATGTAAATATAATATAATATTTAATTAATTGAATAAATTAAATATATTATAAAAATCTAAACATGTAATGTTAAGTTGTTTTCTTTTTTACGTGTCCATGTTGTTTGCCGCAAATTGCGGTTCATATATATTTTTTTTATTATTTTTTTTATTATCACTTTGAAATTTTGAAATTAGTGGGTCCAGAATGAGTCTATAAAAGCCCAACGTTTTGTGCACTCGGTTTATCCTTAAACAATTTAAATATATTACTCCGTAGGCAATCAGAGAACAGATAACATTACTCCATATTATTTATTTCTATTATTAATCATATTCATAATTATATTATGATTTCTATTATCAAAATCAATATGATTATTATTATCCTAATAGTGGGATTAAAAGTAATATTATTAGTATTATTACACAAAAAATTACTATGACGGGGCTCTGTCCAAGTGTTCCAAAACTAATTTCAAGAGATGGATAGAATTAAGGAAATTATGGGTTGTAGCTAAGGAGATTATGGATATGGATCGGGGGTTTTGCTCGTGAGCTAAACTAAAATTTATCGCCTTCGGAGTGTTTATATATCTATCCTACAATATTGAATCGCAATATTGATACGTGAGCACTCTAAACTTAATTTTTATTTACTTTTAGTGTGTCCCTGACTAGTGCTCGAGAATTTAGGATCAAGCATGTTTATTTACTTATTTTTGTCAAAATATACATTAGGATAGAATCTGAATTAGCTACTCCTGCGGTTAAGATAAGATATATGAATTATATGTTTTTGGAAAGGTGGCGAAAAACTATAAACTTTTCATTTAGATGTCAAATGGATTCGACGGACGGATTTAAAGTTATAGCCAATTGAACTTCTGTACAAATTTTTAAAAATGAATATTTTTATTTTTACGTCGTCGTTAAAATCGTTATTATTATTTGATTATTATTATTATTTATTATTATCAAAATATTATTATGATTATTATTATCTAAAAACATTTAATATTTTAATCCAAAAACTATTAAATTACCGTTTGATCATTATTATTGTCAACTTATAATTCTTATTATTATTAACATAAAAGTTATAATTTTTAACAAAAGTATTATTTTTTTTAATGAAAATATTAATATTATTATTATTATGATTATGATTATCATTATTAAAACAAATAATATTTTTATTAAAAATTATCAAATTATTATATTTGATCAATAAAACTGTTAAATTATTATTATTAATATATTTATTAGAAGTATTATTTTAATGAAATTATTATTTAGTAATTTATCATTTTGGTATTTTTTAAATAAAGTTTATTTAACAATAAATAAGTTATATTATTTACTAAATGAATTTTGACGATATTTAACTATATTTAATCATGCATAAAATTTTTGAAAATCATTTTAAGTTAAACCGATTTTTATTAACTTTTACATTTTAGTCTCGAGCATTAGGATTGAGGTACACTGTAAATTGACTTTATTTGTTAAATAGATGTTAACCAATATATAAATATATATAATTAATTAGGTTCGTGAATCGAAGGCCAACCTTATAAGTTACAAATGGTGTTATATGTATTTTTACTACAAAATACATTAGGTGAGTATATAGTCCCTTTTAAACTCTAAATATTTTTGGGCTGAGAATACATGCGTTGTTTTTATAAATGATTTACGTTATGGACACAAGTGATCAAAAATAAATTCTACGTTGAGTTGTACCATGGCATATCTCTTTATACTTGGTAACATTTAATTACGTGAGGAGCGTAAACGTGAATCCTGTTGATAGATCTATCAGGCTGACATCCCCAACCGGGCTGGACGACCAGCATTTAACGGTTGCACAGTACTTCGTTTCGTTACTACACTTTGGTACGGTGTAGGGTTTATTTAAGAGTATGCTGCTGTGGCTTTTAGTTAAGTATGGTTACCAAGTGCTCAACGTCTTTTCATACACGAGGAGTGTATTATGTATAAACTTTAAATCTTGTGGTCCATGGATTGTTATAACGCTGCTAGCATCAAACCTATATATCTCACCAACTTTATGTTGAGATTTTAAAGCATGTTATTCTCAGGTACGAATTAAGTCTTCCGCTATGCATTAGCTCATATTAAGGATACTAGTTGGGACCATTTAAGCCATGATACAAGAACGTTGCATTCGAGTCATTGAAGATCATTAAAGACTATTATTAAGTAAACGACAGATTAGGTCATTTGGATATTGTGAAATATTAGACGAACATATCAATTTTTGATGTAATGATAGATTGCCTTTTAAATGCAACGTTTGTAAAATGTATCATATAGAGGTCAAGTACCTCGCGATGTTATCAACTGTTGTAACTCGTTTGTAATCAATATGGACATCGTCCGGATGATTAGTTTCGGATTCTTACAGATGGTATCAGAGCCAGGCCCCGGATCAAACGTGCACAGCGAGGACGCTGTGTCCCATTAGGGGGGGAGGATTGTAACACCCGTGTTACATCCGTCCCACATCGGTTGGAGAGGGGAACGAAGCATGCCTTGAGCACCTGTAAAGACCCGTCCTTATCCACCTGGACAAAATCTTCAACATTTGGTCCCATTGCGATGATCGACTCCAAGTAATGTCCTTAACATGAGCAAATGCACAGCGGAAGACTTAATTCATACCTGAGAATAAACATGCTTTAAAACGTCAACATAAAGTTGGTGAGATATAGGTTTGATGCTAGCAGCGTTATAACTATGGACCACAAGATTTCATATACATACATAATACACTCGCAAGTGTATGGAAAAGTCGTTGAGCACTTGGTAACCATACTTAACATTTAAATCACAGCAGCATATTCTTAAATAAACCCTACACCGTACCAAGTGTAGTAACGAAACGAAGTACTGTGCAACCGTTTAAAACTGGTCGTCCAGCCCGGTTGGGGTTGTCAGGCCCGATAGATCTATCAACAGGATTCGCGTTTACGCTCCTCACGTAAATATTAGCTACCAAGTATAAAGAGATATGCCATGGTACAACTCAACGTAGATTTTATTTTTGATCACTTGTGTCCATAACGTAAATCATTTATAAAAACAGCGCATGTATTCTCAGCCCAAAAATATTTAAAGTTTAAAAGGGACTATATACTCACCTAATGTATTTTGTAGTAAAAATACATATAACATCATTGAACAAATGTAGGGTTGGCCTTGGATTCACGAACCTATACCATTTGTATATTTATTAATACACATAATTGTAATTGAACAAAGTTATATATATATATATAAATTTATTAGTTATATTATAGTTATATTATTTTTATATTATTAACCTATATGTTTCATATATTTATTTTATATAAAAATATAAATTTTGTTATGTTATATGTAGTAAATATATTTTTGTATATATATACATATATCGTTTGTTTGTTAAAATTATAGTAATACTAAAATAATATTAGTAATTATATAAATAATAATAATGATAATGATAATGATAATAGAGTTAAAATGATACTTTTAATATAGATGATAAAAATGATACTTTTTAATAAAAATGTTAATTTTCATAATAATGATTACTAATATTAATAATTATAAAAAAATATTGACTTTACTAATAATAATAATGATGCTAATATTTATATTAATATCTCTAATGATAATAATACTTATAATGATAGTAATATCATAATTTTAATATTTGGTGTTAGTTTAATAATAATAATACTAATAATAATAACAAATATCAAATTATACATTAGGAACATTAAAAAAAATAAACTGCTTGGGACGGGACTCGAACCCGCGACCACTCACTAACCCAAACCACTCCTTAACCATTTGATCTATCTCATTTTTCTGTTATATCTAGTTCCCTAAAATATTTAACCCATAAAACCCGTCTGTTCTTTTCTTCATACCCATCATGAAGGGAGTTTTCGGCCCAGAATCAAATGGGTCTCGGCCCAACATCAAAAACTCAAATAAAATCCAAATACGGCCCAAGCATATTAAGCAAAATTCCATTTTGTTGTTTCCAGGCCATCTCGTTGAACTAGCATAATGACCCGATAACAGTATAGCATGAAAAAAAATGACACGTCCGTGATTTTAGAAATTAGTGGGGACTAAATAATTGCTACTTTACAGCTCACCATTCTATTTTCTTTATTATCTAACCACTTTCATTATCATCAATCATAACTCTCTCTTCTATTTCATCATCATCAATTCGCCTAACTTTCTTGAACATATTAAAGAGTATTGCAGCGATCTTGTGGTGTTTGTGTGGTGTTTTAAATAGGTTTCGTTGGTGATGATGTATGCTTCAAAACAGGAACTAGTGACGATGGCATCGTGATATTTCTGCAAAGCAGGAAATTATAGCAGCAATGAAGGGTCGATCAAAGTGACGGGTTTGGTGAGATGATAAAGTGGTGGTGAGGGTTTAGGTGATGGTTTTAGGGTTTCGTTTCTTATTCTTCTTCTTCTCAAACAATTCTCGGTTGGATTCTTTTCTAAAGTCCACTTATCAAAATGAAAGTTTAAACGAAGCCCATTTTTAATAGTCCATATTATTTGGACCCTACCAGACATAACTGGTTCGTAGCAGCAGGCCTGTGGTGGTTATCGACGGAACAGGAACAGAAGAAAGGCGGCTATAGGTATTCGTTACAAACAGAAAACGGTAACCACGAGTATGGGTTTGCAGGTGTTTTTGGTGATCTTTGGTTAACAGCAATTAGATTAGTTGATGGGTTTTGTTGGTTCGAGGGTTCACGAAAAGTTTTGTAGAGGGAGAGATGAGAAAGAAAGAAAAAAAAAATGGGAATGGTGATCGTAGGTGGTTAAATGAGTTGTGGGTGGTTTATGGTGGTGTTTTGGTGGAGTCCCGAAGGTTATAGTTTTGAAACGAACGGAATAGTAATAGTAACACGAAGATGGTGGTGATCGATTGTTTCTAATAATAACAGTTATCAATAGTAATATTTGCAGGTTTCTTCATGGGTTCATGATGATGCGAGTGATAGTTCTCGGATAGTAGGAAGGACAAGAAGAAAAGAAAAGAGATAGATATGGTTGTGGCCGTTTGAGTGGCTAGATGGTGTTTGTAATCGGAAGTCTAATTGCTGTAGTAAATGATTTAGAGTGTGTAATTGAGTGATTGAGGATAGCATGCCGTTCGAGTGGTGAGTCTAAGTGGCTAATGGGGTTGTGTAAATGGGTGGTTTGGTTTCATTAAAGTTAAACAAGAAACCGAAACAGTGATAGCTTGGTGGCGAGTTAGATAGTTGTGATGACAGATTAGTTTACAGAAAACAAGAAAGAGAGAGCACAAAGGGTGGTTGCAAAGGTGGTCATGGTGAGGAAAAAGAAACAGAAAAATGGATGTAAAAGAAGTTGAGTCACAAATGTGATTTGTGTGTATGCATTACACGTCTATATATAATATATATATATATATATATATATACATATTAAAGAGTTTTTAAAAGAATAAACACGCACACTGAATTCAACATTTACACAGTGAGCATCATCATTCTTTGTAATATAGTGTATTGTTTTTACATATCACGGGAATCAAGGAATTTAACTAAATTATAGAGATTGATTTGATTCAGCAAGTTGTCATCTACTTTAAATTTATAATACTTTGTTATTATCTCAACTATATGATAATATATGATAACAAATGAAGAATTTATAAAGTGAACACAGTACTTATCAATCATGAAACAATAATCACGGATCATTCACAAATCAAGTAATAATAATAAAATTATAATATATCATAATAATAATTAACAATCATGTATTATAATATAAATATTATAATATATAATAAAATCAAATGAAATGAAAAGATCAAGCACAGTGACTAACATAGTGAATCTCGTGAATCGTCAGGCATGGTCAAAAGGGTAATTATCCGAATATAGATTTTAAACTTTCTAGACTCAACATTGAGGTTTTTGCTTATGATACCACCTGTAAAGACCCGTCCTTATCCACCTGGACAAAGTCTTCAACATTTGGTCCCATTGCGATGATCGACTCCAAGTAATGTCCTTAACATGAGCAAATGCACAGCGGAAGACTTAATTCATACCTGAGAATAAACATGCTTTAAAATGTCAACATAAAGTTGGTGAGATATAGGTTTGATGCTAGCAGCGTTATAACTATGGACCACAAGATTTCATATACATACATAATACACTCGCAAGTGTATGGAAAAGTCGTTGAGCACTTGGTAACCATAGTTAACATTTAAATCACAGCAGCATATTCTTAAATAAACCCTACACCGTACCAAGTGTAGTAACGAAACGAAGTACTGTGCAACCGTTTAAAACTGGTCGTCCAGCCCGGTTGGGGTTGTCAGGCCCGATAGATCTATCAACAGGATTCGCGTTTACGCTCCTCACGTAAATATTAGCTACCAAGTATAAAGAGATATGCCATGGTACAACTCAACGTAGATTTTATTTTTGATCACTTGTGTCCATAACGTAAATCATTTATAAAAACAGCGCATGTATTCTCAGCCCAAAAATATTTAAAGTTTAAAAGGGACTATATACTCACCTAATGTATTTTGTAGTAAAAATACATATAACATCATTGAACAAATGTAGGGTTGGCCTTGGATTCACGAACCTATACCATTTGTATATTTATTAATACACATAATTGTAATTGAACAAAGTTATATATATATATATATATATATATATATATATATATATATATATATATATATATATATATATATATATATATATATATATATATATATATATATATATATATATATATATATATAAATTTATTAGTTATATTATAGTTATATTATTTTTATATTATTAACCTATATGTTTCATATATTTATTTTATATAAAAATATAAATTTTGTTATGTTATATGTAGTAAATATATTTTTGTATATATATACATTTATCGTTTGTTTGTTAAAATTATAGTAATACTAAAATAATATTAGTAATTATATAAATAATAATAATGATAATGATAATGATAATAGAGTTAAAATGATACTTTTAATATAGATGATAAAAATGATACTTTTTAATAAAAATGTTAATTTTCATAATAATGATTACTAATATTAATAATTATAAAAAAATATTGACTTTACTAATAATAATAATGATGCTAATATTTATATTAATATCTCTAATGATAATAATACTTATAATGATAGTAATATCATAATTTTAATATTTGGTGTTAGTTTAATAATAATAATACTAATAATAATAACAAATATCAAATTATACCTTAGGAACATTAAAAAAAATAAACTGCTTGGGACGGGACTCGAACCCGCGACCACTCACTAACCCAAACCACTCCTTAACCATTTGATCTATCTCATTTTTCTGTTATATCTAGTTCCCTAAAATATTTAACCCATAAAACCCGTCTGTTCTTTTCTTCATACCCATCATGAAGGGAGTTTTTGGCCCAGAATCAAATGGGTCTCGGCCCAACATCAAAAACTCAAATAAAATCCAAATACGGCCCATGCATATTAAGCAAAATTCCATTTTGTTGTTTCCAGGCCATCTCGTTGAACTAGCATAATGACCCGATAACAGTATAGCATGAAAAAAAATGATACGTCCGTGATTTTAGAAATTAGTGGGGACTAAATAATTGCTACTTTACAGCTCACCATTCTCTTTTCTTTATTATCTAACCACTTTCATTATCATCAATCATAACTCTCTCTTCTATTTCATCATCATCAATTCGCCTAACTTTCTTGAACGTATTAAAGAGTATTGCAGCGATCTTGTGGTGTTTGTGTGGTGTTTTAAATAGGTTTCGTTGGTGATGATGTATGCTTCAAAACAGGAACTAGTGACGATGGCATCGTGATATTTCTGCAAAGCAGGAAATTATAGCAGCAATGAAGGGTCGATCAAAGTGACGGGTTTGGTGAGATGATAAAGTGGTGGTGAGGGTTTAGGTGATGGTTTTAGGGTTTCGTTTCTTATTCTTCTTCTTCTCAAACAATTCTCGGTTGGATTCTTTTCTAAAGTCCACTTATCAAAATGAAAGTTTAAACGAAGCCCATTTTTAATAGTCCATATTATTTGGACCCTACCAGACATAACTGGTTCGTAGCAGCAGGCCTGTGGTGGTTATCGACGGAACAGGAACAGAAGAAAGGCGGCTATAGGTATTCATTACAAACAGAAAACGGTAACCACGAGTATGGGTTTGCAGGTGTTTTTGGTGATCTTTGGTTAACAGCAATTAGATTAGTTGATGGGTTTTGTTGGTTCGAGGGTTCACGAAAAGTTTTGTAGAGGGAGAGATGAGAAAGAAAGAAAAAAAAAATGGGAATGGTGATCGTAGGTGGTTAAATGAGTTGTGGGTGGTTTATGGTGGTGTTTTGGTGGAGTCCCGAAGGTTATAGTTTTGAAACGAACGGAATAGTAATAGTAACACGAAGATGGTGGTGATCGATTGTTTCTAATAATAACAGTTATCAATAGTAATATTTGCAGGTTTCTTCATGGGTTCATGATGATGCGAGTGATAGTTCTCGGATAGTAGGAAGGACAAGAAGAAAAGAAAAGAGATAGATATGGTTGTGGCCGTTTGAGTGGCTAGATGGTGTTTGTAATCGGAAGTCTAATTGCTGTAGTAAATGATTTAGAGTGTGTAATTGAGTGATTGAGGATAGCATGCCGTTCGAGTGGTGAGTCTAAGTGGCTAATGGGGTTGTGTAAATGGGTGGTTTGGTTTCATTAAAGTTAAACAAGAAACCGAAACAGTGATAGCTTGGTGGCGAGTTAGATGGTTGTGATGACAGATTAGTTTACAGAAAACAAGAAAGAGAGAGCACAAAGGGTGGTTGCAAAGGTGTTCATGGTGAGGAAAAAGAAACAGAAAAATGGATGTAAAAGAAGTTGAGTCACAAATGTGATTTGTGTGTATGCATTACACGTCTATATATAATATATATATATATATATATATATATATATATATATATATATATATATATATATATATATATATATATATATATATATATATACATATTAAAGAGTTTTTAAAAGAATAAACACGCACACTGAATTCAACATTTACACAGTGAGCATCATCATTCTTTGTAATATAGTGTATTGTTTTTACATATCACGGGAATCAAGGAATTTAACTAAATTATAGAGATTGATTTGATTCAGCAAGTTGTCATCTACTTTAAATTTATAATACTTTGTTATTATCTCAACTATATGATAATATATGATAACAAATGAAGAATTTATAAAGTGAACACAGTACTTATCAATCATGAAACAATAATCACGGATCATTCACAAATCAAGTAATAATAATAAAATTATAATATATCATAATAATAATTAACAATCATGTATTATAATATAAATATTATAATATATAATAAAATCAAATGAAATGAAAAGATCAAGCACAGTGACTAACATAGTGAATCTCGTGAATCGTCAGGCATGGTCAAAAGGGTAATTATCCGAATATAGATTTTAAACTTTCTAGACTCAACATTGAGGTTTTTGCTTATCGTGTCGGAAACATATAAAGCTTAAGGTTTTAATTTGGTCGGAAATTTCCGGGTCGTTACAGTACCCACCCGTTAAAGAAATTTCGTCCCCGAAATTTGGTAGAGGTTGTCATAAATAACAATAGGAATGTTTTTATGACGAATATGAGGTAATAATAGAGTTTTATCATTATTGGAGGATATGGATAAAACGATTCGATCATGTGAAGCGTACGAGTGAAGCTATTACAAAAGAGTGAATGAGTAAATATGAAATCGTGTTAACCGATGACGTAGTTATGATTGATTTCCAAAATTCGCGGAATTTTAAGGAAAATCTTCGTAATAAGATTTGGTGTTTTTGGCGAGTTAGGAAATCAAGATCTTCTTTGATTAATGCAAATATCTGTTCTGATTCCTCTGTCGGATATTTCACTATAAATTCACTCCCTTCTTTCCTATATCTTCCATATTTCACATCTTCTACTCTTTCTCCTCGGTTCCTACTTTGAGACATTCGTCAATATGCTCCATCCCATTCTGGTCATTGATATACTCTTAATTTTCACATCTGTCATTCTTCTTTTTCATCTACCACCAGAATCTATTTACTTCTACTATATTCTTGTATCTATAGTGTTTCTAGTTCTCCCGTGTCTCTATATTGCTATCTGCATCGATATACACGGTTTGAAATTTCGGGGTTGTTGTTGGGTTTTATATCTTCCCTTATTTTTCGGAGCCTCATGCTTTTGTTTTCTCTTCCCGACTTCGAGTCAAGCGAGTAATGGTCCGGAATTTGTAGGTATGAAATTCGGAATGGATATAGCTAATGTTCTTAGAAAGAAATGGTAATGGCACGATTTTGATTTGTCAAATTACCTGAATATCCAGAAAAATAGAACTATCAAGATGATATGTTCCTAATACGTTTCGGAATTGGTTAGAATGTAAGAGCCGTGTAACATGGCACAGGATGACGGTACTGTGAATCATCATGCTTCATTAGAAACTTAACATGACTTACTGTAATATAATGAAGTTGATCAAGTTTCATTATATTATACTAATTCATGCATCAGTTCCCAACACTGCTTCAGAACATTCCTATTTTAAACTTGAAGGTTTGCAATGGAACCAAATGTTGATGACTTCGTCCAATCGTGTCATTTCCATCTCCTTCTAAGAACATTAGCTATATTCATTCTGAATTTCATACCTACGAATTCCGAACCATTACTCGCTTGACTCAAAGTCGGGAAGAGAAAACGAAAACATGAAGCTTTGAAAAATAATGAAGAATACAAAGGCCGAAAACCACCCAGGATTTACAAACCGTGTATATCAATACGTATTGCAACGTAAAGACACGGGAGAATTAAAAATATTATAATTCTGAGAAAATGATAGAAGTAAATAGATTCTTCTGGCGGTAAGTGAAAGAGAAGAATTAAAGATATGAAAGTTAGAAGAATAACAAGAATCAGAACGGGATGAAGCATTTTAAAGAATATTTTAAGGTATAAATTGAGGGAGAAAAGAGAAGAGGATGTGAGTTGTGAAAAATAAGGAAACGAAGAAGTGGATTTATAGTGAAGTACCTGATAGAGAAATCGAAAAAGATTGTCGCATTAAATCAAAGAAGATCATAATTTCCTTATTCGCCGAAGAATCAAATCTTTTAGATTTTCAAGATTTTCTTTAAATCCCTTAAATCCCGGAAATCAATCTTAACCACGTCATCGATCCAAACAATTCCATCTTACTCATTTCACTCTTTTGTGATAGCTTCACTCGTGCGCATCACATGATCGAATCGTTTTATCTATATCTCTCAATAATGATAAAACTTCATTACTACCTCATACTCGTCACAAAAACATTCTTATTGTTGTCCGTAATGACCTCTATCAAATTTCGGGGACGAAATTTCTTTAACGGGTGGGTACTGTAACGACCCGGAAATTTCCGACTAAATTTAAACCTTAATCTTTATATGTTTCCGACACGATAAGTAAAATTTGTAATGTTGAGTCTAGAAAGTTTGAAATCTATATTCGGATAACTAGTTACCATTTGACCAAGCCCGACGATTCACGAACAATTGTTTGCTAATAAATGTGCTTACATATACATATACATATAAATGTAAATATATATATATATATATATATATATATATATGTAAAATTCGATATGTACAAGTATTATTAAAATTATTGCTATTATCATTATTATTTCTATTATTATTATTATTATTATTATTATATTATAAATTTTATTATTAGTTTTATAATTAAAATTAATATTTAAATAAATATTATTAGGTTTCCTTAATATATATATATATATATATATATATATATATATATATATATATATATATATATATATATATATATATATATTCGATACATATAGATATACAAATATTGATATATAGAAATACGAATGCATATATAAATTTCAGTTATATATATAAATAAATATATATAAATAGGTAAATAAAAATCAAAAATACATGAATTCGTACATATATATATGTATATCAATACATACACAGAGTAATACAGTTATATAAGTATATATATACAGATTAATCATGTATCCTGTTATACATCACTATCATGTTTAAATTAATTGCCTAATTTTAAGGTGTTGATTGGTACGAATTTAATCAGATAATTTAACCTGTTCTTATTTTTTTTTTTTTTTCCTTCTCATTCTGTTTCTGATTGAAACCACGTCGATCAGGTTGATTGCTAAATTACAAAAATCAAACAATTACTGTTATTGTTTTATTCAAACATCTACAATATATAATTCATTGCTGGTATTCGAAATTGAGGAAAAACAGAAATTAATAAATTGAACTCGTTATCCCCTATTCTTGACTCATTCTAGCAAAACCCATGTTCGTTTACAATTGCTACTATCGAAGACCAAAACCATGAAATCCACCATCTTTCATTACCTTAAAACGTCCATCACCGAACTCGTATTAATTGATGTCATAATCTTTTATGTTCCTTTTGTTCAACATCAACCAAAGACCACCACTTCATCACTTTCGCGACATCATCGAACCATCACCAAACCCATCTCAATTTTTTCATTCAAACCACACCAAAACAACCATAACTGTCGCTGCTATAATCATGTTTCCTGTCTTGTAAACCCAGAATCGAAACCCATGATTGAAACTGCAGCTGTATGTATAGGTTTTCTGTTAAATAAAAATATGATGGATGACTAAACTGTTAAGGTGATCATGATGAGATGATAATATGATGTTGATGAATCGTGAAAGACGATAATGATAATAATTGATAACCTGTGAAGTTTCTTTTTCCTTCTTGTTGATTGCGGCTGGGACCAAGGAATAAGAAGAGATTAGAAACCCTTTATATAACCCGATCAATAACTGGACGAAAATATGGGTTTCACAATATTGTTATGTTGGGCTAATTTTACTATGTGGGCCGTATATTGTTTTGGTTGGGCTTGGAACTGAATTAAATCGTTGAGATTGTGAAAGTAATAAATAAAATGGTGTTAAATTAATGAAGAACAGAAACTTCCGGGTCATATTTATATGGGGTCGAATTAAATCAGAAAAACAAAGCTGGTTCGATGGCTTGGGGAGTTTGTGGGAGAATAAGTGATCGCGGGTTCTAGCCCTACTCTGGGCAAATTTTTTTTAGAAAAGCTTTTTAAGGTAGTTTTCAATATCTAAAATTATTATTATCATTATTATTGTTATTACTATTAGAATTATAATTTTATCATTATTATTATTATGATTTTAATTATTATTAGCATTAGTATTATCATTTAGGTTATTATTATAGAAATTATTATTGAAATTATTATTATTACAAAATTTATAACATATATTATTATATGTATATCATTATTATTTTTATTGTTATTATTATTATTAAGTATCAATATTATTAATAATATTTCTATTATTAATATTATAACAAGTAAATATTATATATTTAATACATAACATAATTATATCATTATCTTGACAAATAATAAGTTTTCCATTTTAAAACATATAAATACATTTTATCAATTTGGTAAATAAACAAGTAAATTATTAATATAAAAATTATATCACTAATAGTAAAATATATTATTTGTTCGAATACAATTATATGTGTTAATGTATATATAAATGATATAGGTTCGTGAATCCGAGGCCAACCTTATACGTGTTCAGTGATGTTATATGTATTTTACTACAAAATACAGTATGGTGAGTATATAGTCCCTTTTAAACTCTAAATTTTGGGATGAGAATACATGCACTGTTTTTATAAATGATTTACGTTATGGACACAAGTGATAAAACTAAATTCTCGGTTGAGTTGTACCATGGCATATCTCTTTATACTTGGTAACTGCTAATTACGTGAGGAGCGTAAACGCGAATCCTGTTGATAGATCTATCGGGCTGACATCCCCAACCGGGCTGGACGACCAGCATTTAACGGTTGCACAGTACTTCGTTCTCGTTACTACACTTGGTACGGTGTAGGGTTTATTTAAGAGTATGCTGCTGTGACTTTTAGTTAAGTATGGTTACCAAGTGCTCAACTGCTTTTCTATACACGAGGAGTGTATTATGTATAAACTTAAAATCTTGTGGTCCATAGTTATCACGCTGCTAGCATCAAACCTATATATCTCACCAACTTTATGTTGACGTTTTAAAGTATGTTATTCTCAGGTACGAATTAAGTCTTCCGCTGTGCATTAGCTCATACTAAGGACATTATTTGGAGTCGATCATCGCAATGGGACCAGATGTTGATGATTTCGTCCATTCTGTAACAGCCCAGCTTAACATGACCACAATATTGTCCGCTTTGCCCGCAGGCGCACGGCTTTTTCTTGGCGACCACACACGAGAAGCACTTTCCCAGGAGGTCACCCATCCTGGTAGTGCTCTCGCCCGAGCACGCTTAACCACAACGTACTCGCACTTCTACTCAGCCTGTGGTCCCAAAACGCGTTGTGTCATTTAAGCGTGAGTATTACCTTATAATCCCATGATCACTCATGTTCGTGGGCGATGTGGGATTTGCCTAGGGTGTTACATTCACCCCCCTCAGGGACTCATCGTCCTCGATGAGGTTTGCCCCACCACCCCCAACGGCACATGAGTGGCTCTGATACCATTCTGTAACAGCCCAGCTTAACATGACCACAATATTGTCCGCTTTGCCCGCAGGCGCACGGATTTTTCTTGGCGACCACACACGAGAAGCACTTTCCCAGGAGGTCACCCATCCTGGTAGTGCTCTCGCCCGAGCACGCTTAACCACAACGTACTCGCACTTCTACTCAGCCTGTGGTCCCAAAACGCGTTGTGTCATTTAAGCGTGAGTATTACCTTATAATCCCATGATCACTCATGTTCGTGGGCGATGTGGGATTTGCCTAGGGTGTTACATTTTTGAGAAGATCAAGCAGGCCAATTATATTTTGGGCTTACTAAAAATCGCTGCTTTGGACTCCATATAATTAATAGGGTTTTGCTCATGGACCGTTAATAAACAATAACATGGGCTGCAATGTTTCAATTAATATTGGGCCGAAACCCAATTTTAATAAGCTTGCAAATGATGATGATAAAAGAAATAAGTGGAAGATAAGCTGTGTTCGTACATAATAAATATATTATTGGGCGAGTTAGAACATAAAAAAATGAACGGTCCATTAGTTGGGGGTGTAACCATTAAACGAGAGGTTGCGGGTTTGAGTCTTGGCAGAAACAGTTTTATTTTTTTGAGCTTAAACTCTTAAGGTAGCAATTTATAATTTTTATTATTATTAGTATTATTATTATTAGTAAAAGTATTATTATTATTATTAATATCATTAACATTATTATTATCACAAGTATTATTAATATCATTATTATTATTAACATTATAATTATTATTATTATTTTATTAGTATTATTATTATTATTATTGTAGCATTTTTATTATTAAAACTATCATATAACATTATTATTAAAGTTATTATCCTTATTAGAATTTTCATTTTTAAAATTTTCATTTTTATTATTACTATCACTATTATCATTATCCTTAAGCGAGTATTACTACAAATTATTAATTTTGCAAACAAAAGATATTTATATAAAAATAATAATAATAAATAAAAATATATAAAGTATACTAATGTTACATAAAATTTTGTTTTAACTAATATTATTGATTATTGATGTAACATTAATTAAATATCAAATAAGTATCATAACGTATTATAAGTATTAATGAAATTATATATAAGAATATTAATCTTAATACATAACAGAATATATATATATATATAAACTTAGTTGATTCATATTATAATGTGTTAATAAATATATAAATGATATAGGTTCGTGAATCCGAGGTCAACCCTACACTTGTTAAATGACGTCATATGTATTTTTACTACAAAATACAGTATGGTGAGTTTCATTTGCTCCTTTTTTAATTGCTTTTGCAATATATATTTTTGGGCTGAGAATACATGCGCTGCTTTTATAAATGTTTACAAAATAGACACAAGTACTTAAAAATATATTCTACGTTGAGTTGTACCACTGGCATATTTCCCTGTAGCTTGGTAACTACTATTTACATGGGTATTGTAAACGCGAATCCTGTTGATAGATCTATCGGGCCTGACAACCCCAACCGGACTGGACGACCAGTATTCAACGGTTTCACAGTACTTCGTTTCGGTGACTACACTTGGTACGGTGTAGTGAGATTTCATAATAAAGGGAATATGCGACGTGATTAAATGTTAAGTATGGTTACCAGGTGCTCAACCACTTAGAATGCTTTACATACACTTGCGAGTGTATTATATTTATGATTATGAAATCTTGTGGTCTATTAAAAATATTGAAATGATTGTTATGATAAACCTATGAACTCACCAACCTTTTGGTTGACACTTTAAAGCATGTTTATTCTCAGGTACGAATTAAGTCTTCCGCTGTGCATTTGCTCAATTTAAGGACATTACTTGGAGTCGATCATCGCAATGGGACCAAATGTTGATGATTTCGTCCAGGTGGACAAGGACGGGTCGTCACAGGTGGTATCAGAGCGGTGGTCTTAGTGAACCAGGTCTTGCATTAGTGTGTCTAACTAATAGTTGTTAGGATGCATTAGCGAGTCTGGACTTCGACCTTAGCTGCATATTATACGTATTGTTTATCATTCTTAGTGGAAAATTACCTGCTTATCATTTCTAAGTCTAGACACGACTTCCTGCACTTATTTGATAGATAGTGTACAGATAAATTCATATCTTAGCGTATCTGTTACTGTAGACTTTATCTGACATGTTTCCTTAATTCCCTCCGTAATCTACGGGATCTCCTGTACTATGTATAGGTATTCTATGTAATTAGAATATCATCCGATATCCGAAAATTATTTCTTATCGAAAAATTCTTTACTCAATCATACGAAATGGAACTCACCAATAGTTCAAGTCCCTCGGATTCCGACATGGAGTCCCACTCAAGCTCTGAAAGCAGTATGACCGGAATGGACCAATTAATCAGTCATCCCCAATTCATCTGATGGATTCGAAGTAAACTTAATCAATGAAGACGAGAAGAAGGTAATCCTTCCATCAACCTTATTCACCTCTTGGCGAAGAACCTGAAGCACTTACCGGCGAACCAGTCCGATTTTCACACTCATTTCCCGAATATCTCGCCATGATTATATACTATATCAAATTCAAAACCTTATTCATCCGCTCGTTCCAACCGTCAACCATCCCGCGATAATGGAAAAAGTTAACGAACTTCGCGCTCGAGTAGTGGCTTTGGAGAATTTGGTGCAAAACTTACGAGCACCAGCAACATCACCAGCACCAGTAGTACCACCAACATCAACACCAGTACCACCAACAACCCAAGTTTTAACATCACATGCCTCAACATCTCATTCTATACCTCGAGCATAATCATCGTTCTACGTATCATTCTATCTACTTTATCTTCGTTCTACATATTGTCCTACATCGATTATCTTCGCTCGACATGGCGATTATGTAATCTCTAACGTTCTAGAGATCATGTAATCTAGTACTAACGATAAATCAAATGAGTTTAATATTTTATTGACTCATTAAATCCATAATTACATCTGAAGAAAATATATATGTATGTATATTTTCATAAAGATTGTAATTAAAAATTCTTTTGTACAAACTGTTAATGGTAAAAATATTTTAACGGGTAGGTAATACCTGAGGAATATTTAGATTTCACATTAATAAGTTACACTGTACATTCTTCAACTCAGATTCAGCAGTCATTAACAATACTGCTTAAATCTACATATATACGTATCCGTTCACCAAAGAACAACTATTTTCATTCAAATTCAATTTCATATTTGGATTTTGACCTATCAGAATCCAACAAGTGGCATAATGAAGAAAACATTTGACAAAATAAAATTTGTTAGAAACAAACAAATTAACTATGAGAAATTTTGTTAAGAATTCACGCTAACTGTTCCTAGCTAATTGTTCCCAGCTAACTGATTACACTTTATTTATCGCAATTTAATTATCGCAATTTACATTCTTGAAATTTTATTTATCATCATTTAATTTCTGTTATTTACTTTACGCATTTTATTTATCGTCATTTAATTTCTGTATTTATTTTACTCACTTTAAATATCGGGACACGTATACAAGGTTTTGACATATCATATCGACGCATCTATATATATTATTTGGAATAACCATAGACACTCTATATGCAGTAATGCGGGAGTTAGCTATACAGGGTTGAGGTTGATTCTACAATAATATATATAGTTTGAGTTGTGATCGAGTCTGAGACGTATACGGGTCACGAAACGTATTAATTAATTCGAATATTATATATTAAACTATATATGAATTATTGGATTGTTAACTGTGGACTATCGACTGTGGACTAATAATATTGGACAATTAAAATGAATTAAAATATTGATTGTAACATATGAAACTAAACATTTCTTCAAGTTTGCCACTTGATCTCATTTTAAACCTCATTTGTATCTTGATGATTGCAATCTGCGTTCAAATCTTTCATGATTCTTGAAAACACCTCGATCGAGAGGATGAACCAGCCGCATTTCATCTACGGAAGAAAAGGTTGATGCATATAGTTATGCACCTGAAAAACCCTCGGAAACTGAATAAACGTTTAACACATAGCTGTGTTAATTTCTTTAGTGTTATTATTACCCAAAATAACTTTGCAATTCTTCTTCAAATTAGTCAATTTTGTCACAGCTCCAGCAAGTCAATTCCGACTTTTCATTCGAAACAATCTTATTATAACTTTGATATATATGTGCGCTCTTTATTATTACCAGGGAACCTTTCATATTCCACCATACTACCATCAGCGTTTAATCATCTAAAAACACAATTCTTCTGAAACCACTTCGGATTGATAACCGATGATTCAGATATCGTAGCATTAAATGCAGAGGAAACAGAAAAATGGTAGAGGGTCTAAACGGCCAAAAGTTTGATGATAAAGAATGGAGTGTTGAGAACGCTCGATAGAAAATTTGGTACTGAAAAACAGATTGAGATAACCATGAAGGAGACCAAGGACGGGTCGTCACAGAACCGAAGGACCAATTGGATTGAAACGGTGGACCGAGAAGGTCGAGTTGGTGTTTGCCATAAGTAAGTGTACTGAAGAGGACAAAGTTAAGTAAGCTACGTATACCTTCACAGGTACTGCGTTAACGTGGTGGAACACCTATCTTGAACAAGTAGGACAAAATGCTGCTTACGCACTACCGTGGGCATTCAAGTAATTGATGAATGAGCAGTACCGTCCTAGAAACGAAGTCAATAAGCTCAAGGTAGAACTTAGAGAGTTACGAACACAAGGATTCGACATTATCATATATGAACGACAATTCATAGAGTTGTGCCTATTGTGTCTGGGAGCGTTCGAAGATGAAGAAGAGAAGATCGACGCTTTTGTAAAAGGGTTACCAGTAAGGATTCAAGAAGATGTGAGTTCACAGCCCGCTTCCATACAGAAGGCAAGTCGAATGGCTCATAAACTCATAAATCAGATTGAGGGGTGAATTAAAGAACAGGCAGCCGAAGAAGCCAACACGAAACAACTCAAGAGGAAGTGGGAGGAAAACGGTGACAAGAGTCACCAGTACAACAACAATAAAAATTACAACCACAACCGCAACAACAATCGCAATAATAACCGCAATCCTAACAATAACTACAATAAACGTCCCAACAACAACAACAACAACTACAACAACTGTTTCAACAACAATAACAATCCCAACAACAACCTCAATAACAACAAACAACAGAAACAGCCATGCTTCAGGTGTGCAGAGTACCATCCGAATGTGTTTTGCATAACAGTTTGCACCAAGTGTAAGAGAAGTGGTCATGGCGCGGCAAAATGTGAGATTTACGGACCAAAGAACAACAAAAATAAAGAAATAAATAAGGTCGGAACAAATAATGCCGACGTAGTTTGTTATAAATGTGGAAAACCGGGCCACATTATTAGAAATTGCCCAAACCAAGGGAATACTAATGGGCAAGGGCCGCGGAAGAGTTTTCAATATTAATGCGACAGAAGCGCAAGAAGACCCGGAGCTTGTTACGGGTACGTTTCTTATTGACAATACTTCTGCTTATGTTTTATTTGATTCGGGTGTGGATAGAAGCTATATGAGTAGAGATTTTTGTGCTAAATTAAGTTGCCCATTGACGCCTTTGGATAGTAAATTTTTACTCGAATTAGCAAACGGTAAATTAATTTTAGCAGATAATATATGTCGGGATAGAGAAATTAAACTGGGGGATGAAATGTTTAAAATTGATTTAATACCAGTCGAGTTAGGGAGTTTTGATGTAATAATTGGCATGAACTGGTTGAAAAAGGTGAGAGCAGAGGTCGTTTGTTACAAAAATGCGATTCGCATTATGCGTGAAAAGGGAAAACCTTTAATGGTGTACGGAGAAAAGAACAATGCGAAATTAAATCTTATTAGTAGTTTGAAGGCGCAAAAACTAATAAGAAAAGGTTGTTAAGTCATTCTAGCACACATCAAGGAAGTTAAACCTGAAGAAAAGAACATCAGTGATGTTCCCATCGCAAAAGAATTTCCCGATGTATTTCCGAAAGAATTACCGGGATTACCCCCACATCGATCCGTTGAATTTCAAATAGATCTTGTACCAAGAGCTGCACCAATAGCTCGTGCTCCATACAAACTCGCACCCAGCGAAATGAAAGAATTACAAAGTCAGTTACAAGAACTTTTAGAGCGTGGTTTCATTCGACCAAGTACATCACCATGGGGAGCTCCTGTTTTGTTTGTCAAGAAGAAGGGTGGTACATTTAGGTTGTGTATCGACTACCGAGAGTTGAACAGACTTACCATCAAGAACCATTACCCACTACCGAGAATCGATGACTTATTTGATTAACTACAAGGCTCGTCGGTTTATTCGAAGATTGATTTACGTTCTGGGTATCATCAAATGCGAGTGAAGGAGGATGATATTCCAAAGACTGCTTTTAGGATGCGTTACGGTCATTACGAGTTTATGGTTATGCCGTTTGGGTTGACCAACGCACCAGCTGTGTTCATGGACCTCATGAACCGAGTGTGTGGACCATACCTTGACAAGTTTGTCATTGTTTTAATCGATGACATACTTATTTACTCAAAGAATGACCATGAGCATGACGAACATTTGAGAAAAGTGCTAGAGTTGTTAAGGAAGGAAAAATTGTACGCTAAGTTTTCAATGTGTGTATTTTGGTTGGAAGAAGTTCAATTTCTCGGTCACATAGTGAACAAAGAAGGTATTCAGGTGGATCCAGCAAAGATTGAAACCGTTGAAAAGTGGAAAACCCCAAAACCTCCGAAGCATATACGCCAATTTTTAGGACTGGCTGGTTACTACAGAAGGTTCATCCAAGACTTTTCCAGAATAGCAAAACCCTTGACTGCATTAACGCATAAAGGGAAGAAATTTGAATGGAAAGATGAACAAGAAAAAGTGTTTCAATTGTTAAAGAAAAAGTTAACTACGGCACCTATATTGTCATTACCTGAAGGGAATGATGATTTTGTGATATATTGTAATGCCTCAAAACAAGGTCTCGGTTGTGTATTAATGCAACGAATGAAATTAATTGCTTATGCGTCTAGACAATTAAAGATTCACGAGCAGAATTATACGACGCATGATTTGGAATTAGGCGCGGTTGTTTTTGCATTAAAGACTTGGAGGCACTACTTATATAGAGTCAAAAGTATTATATATACCGACCACAAAAGTCTTCAACACATATTTAATCAGAAACAACTGAACATGAGGCAGCGCTGGTGGATTGAATTGTTGAATGATTACGACTTTGAGATTCGTTACCACTCGGGGAAGGCAAATGTGGTAGCCGACGCCTTGAGCAGAAAGGACAGAGAACTCATTCGAGTAAAAGCTATGAATATAATGATTCACAATAACCTTACTACTCAAATAAAGGAGGCGCAACAAGGTGTTTTAAAAGAAGGAAATTTAAAGAATGAAATACCCAAAGGATCGGAGAAGCATCTTAATATTCAGGAAGACGGAACCCGGTATAGGGTTGAAAGAATTTGGGTACCAAAATTTGGAGATATGAGAGAAATTGTACTTAGAGAAGCTCATAAAACTAGATACTCAATACATCCTGGAACGGAGAAGATGTACAAGGATATCAAGAAATATTTTTGGTGGCCGGGTATGAAAGCCGATGTTGCTAAATATGTAGGAGAATGTTTGACGTGTTCTAAGGTCAAAGCTGAACATCAGAAACTATCAGGTCTACTTCAACAACCCAAAATCCCGGAATGGAAATGGGAAAACATTACCATGAATTTCATCACTAAATTGCCAAGGACTGCAAGTGATTTTGATACTATTTGGGTAATAGTTGATCGTCTCACCAAATCAGCACACTTCCTGCCAATAAGAGAAGATGACAAGATGGAGAAGTTAGCACGACTGTATTTAAAGGAAGTCATCTCCAGACATGGAATACCAATCTCTATTATCTCTGATAGGGATGGAAGATTTATTTCAAGATTCTGGCAGACATTACAGCAAGCATTAGGAACTCGTCTAGACATGAGTACTGCCTATCATCCACAAACTGATGGGCAGAGCGAAAGGACGATACAAACGCTTGAAGACATGCTACGAGCATGTGTTATTGATTTCAAAAACAATTGGGATCGACATCTACCGTTAGCAGAATTTTTCTACAACAGCTACTATTCAAGTATTGAGATGGCACCGTTTGAAGCACTTTATGGTAGAAAGTGCAGGTCTCCGATTTGTTGGAGTGAAGTGGGGGATAGACAGATTACGGGTCCGGAGATAATACAAGAAACTACCAAGAAGATCATCCAAATTCAACAACGGTTGAAAACCGCCCAAAGTCGACAAAAGAGCTACGCTGACATTAAAAGAAAAGATATAGAATTTAAAATTGGAGAGATGGTCATGCTTAAAGTTGCACCTTGGAAAGGCGTTGTTCGATTTGGTAAAAGAGGGAAATTAAATCCAAGGTATATTGGACCATTCAAGATTATTGATCGTGTCGGACCAGTAGCTTACCGACTTGAGTTACCTCAACAACTCGCGGCTGTACATAACACTTTCCACGTCTCGAATATGAAGAAATATTTTGCTAAAGAAGATCTCACTATTCCATTAGACGAAATCCAAATCAACGAAAAACTTCAATTCATCGAAGAACCCGTCAAAATAATGGACCGTGAGGTTAAAAGAATTGAGCAAAACAAGATACCAATTGTTAAGGTTCAATGGAATGCTCGTAGAAGACCTGAGTTCACCTGGGAACGAGAAGATCAGATGAAGAAGAAATACCCGTACTTATTTCCAGAAGATACGTCAACACCTCCAACTGCTTAAAATTTCGGGACGAAATTTATTTTACGGGTAGGTACTGTAGTGACCCGAACTTTTCCATGTTTATATATATCAAATGAAATTGTTATTTACATGATTAAGTGTTTTCAACATTTTAAGCAATCAAACTTGTTAAGACTTGATTAATTGAAATAGGTTTCATATAGACAATTGACCACCCAAGTTGAACGGTGATTCACGAACGTTAAAACTTGTAAAAACTATATGATGTCATATATATATATATATATATATATATATATATATATATATATATATATAGTTAACATGGTATTATGATAAGTAAACTTATCATTAAGTATATTAACAATGAACTACATATGTAAAAACAAGACTACTAACTTAAGGATTTTGAAACGAGGCATATATGTAACGATTATCGTTGTAACGACATTTAATTGTATATATATCATATTAAAATATATTAATACATCATAATATCATGATAATGTAATAATTTAACATCTCTTTAGATATAATAAACAATGGGTTAACAACATTTAACAAGATCGTTAACCTAAAGGTTTCAAAACAACAATTACATGTAACGACTAACGATGACTTAACGACTCAGTTAAAATGTATATACATGTAGTGTTTTAATATGTATTCATACACTTTTGAAAGACTTCAAGACACTTATCAAAGTACTTCTACTTAACAAAAATGCTTACAATTACATCCTCATTCATTTTCATCAACAATTCTACTCGTATGCACTCGTATTCGTACTCGTACAATACCCAGCTTCTAAATATATTTACTATTGGTATATACACTCCAATAATCAGCTCTTAGCAGCCCTTGTGAGTCACCTAACACATGTGAGAACCATCATTTGGCAACTAGCATGAAATATCTCATAAAATTACAAAAAATATTAGTAATCATTCATGACTTATTTACAAGTAAACAAAATTACACATCCTTTATATCTAATCCATATACCAACGACTAAAAACACCTACAAACACTTTCATTCTTCAATTTTCTTCATCTAATTGATCTCTCTCAAGTTCTATCTTCAAGTTCTAAGTGTTCTTCATAAATTCTATAAGTTTTAGTTTCATAAAATCAAGAATACTTCCAAGTTTGCTAGCTTACTTCCAATCTTGTAAAGTGATCATCCAACCTCAAGAAATCTTTCTTATTTATAGTAAGATATCTATCTAATACAAGGTAATACTCATATTCAAACTTTGATTCAATTTCTATAACTATAACAATCTTATTTCGAGTGGAAATCTTACTTGAACTTGTTTTCGTGTCATGATTCTGCTTCAAAAACTTTCAAGCCATCCAAGGATTCTTTGAAGCTAGACTTATTTTTCTAATTTCCAGTAGGTTTACCTACTAAAATTAAGGTAGTAATGATGTTCAAAACATCATTCGATTCATACATATAAAACTATCTTATTCGAAGATTTAAACTTGTAATCACTAGAACATAGTTTAGTTAATTCTAAACTTGTTCACAAATAAAGTTAATCCTTCTAACTTGACTTTTAAAATCAACTAATCACATGTTATATATCTATATGATATGCTAACTTAATGATTTAAAATCAGGAAACACAAAAAATACCGTAAAACCGGATATACGCCGTCGTAGTAACACTGCAGGCTGTTTTGGGTTAGTTAATTAAAAACTAAGATAAAATTTGATTTAAAAGTTGTTCTTCTGGGAAAATGATTTTTCTTATGAACATGAAACTATATCCAAAAATCATGGTTAAACTCAAAGTGGAAGTATGTTTTCCAAAATGGTCATCTAGACGTCGTTCTTTCGACTGAAATGACTACCTTTACAAAAATGACTTGTAACTTGTATTTCCAATTATAAACTTATACTTTTTCTATTTAGATTCATAAATTTAAGTTCAATATGAAACCATAGCAACCTGAAACACTCAAAACGGATTTAAAACGAAGAAGTTATGGGTAAAACAAGATTGGATAATTTTTCTTGTTGTAGCTACGTGAAAATTGGTAACAAATCTATATTAATCATATCATAGATAACTCACATTGTATTATACATGTATTTTAATATATTATGTAATCTTGGGATACCATAGACACGAATACAATATTTTGACATATCATATCGACCCATCTATATATATATTTCGGAACAACCGTAGACACTCTATATGTAGTAATGTTGGAGTTAGCTATACAGGGTTGAGGTTGATTCCAAAATATTATATATACTTTGAGTTGTGATCTAGCCTGAGGCTTGTATACACGAGGTCGTGGATTGATTCAAGATAATATATATTGCTTTATTTTCGGTATATCTAACTGTGGACAACTAGTTGTAGGTTACTAACGAGGACAACTGACTTAATAAACTTAAAACAGCAAAACGTATTAAAAATGTTGTAAATATATTTTGAACATACTTTGATATATATGTACATATTTGTTATAGGTTCGTGAATCGACCAGTGGCCAAGTCTTACTTCCCGACGAAGTAAAAATCTGTGAAAGTGAGTTATAGTCCCACTTTTAAAATCTAATATTTTGGGATGAGAATACATGCAGTTTTATAAATGTTTTACAAAATAGACACAAGTAAATGAAACTACATTCTATGACTGGATTATTAAACCGAATATGCCCCTTTTTAGTCTGGTAATCTAAGAATTAGGGAACAGACACCCTAATTGACGCGAATCCTAAAGATAGATCTATTGGGCCCAACGAGCCCCATCCAAAGTACCGGATGCTTTAGTACTTCGAATTCATCATGTCCGAAGAGAGTCCCGGAATGATAGGGAATATTCTATATGCATCTTGTTAAGGTCGGTTACCAGGTGTTCACCATATGAATGATTTTTATCTCTATGTATGGGATGTATATTGAAATATGAAATCTTGTGGTCTATTATTACGATTTGATAAATATAGGTTAAACCTATAACTCACCAACATTTTTGTTGACGTTTAAAGCATGTTTATTCTCAGGTGATTATTAAGAGCTTCCGCTGTTGTATGCTATTATATGGACAAGATTTGGTGTCAACATGCTTGTATAATATTGTTTAAAACTGCATTCGAGATTTATTTTGTTGTAACATATTAATATTTATAAACCAATATGTATTGGTAGTGTGTAAGTGTGATATTTGTTAAATTATCATTTCTGAATAATCTAAGTGGTGTCTTGTTAACCTTGTCGATAAAATAAAGGTTATGGTTTGTTTTAAAAACGAATGCAGTCTTTGAAAAACGTCTCATATAGAGGTTAAAACCTCGCAACAAAATCAATTAATATGGAACGTTTATAATCAATATGAACGGGACATTTCACTAGTCAGCACTAACCGTGTTCCATGGCCTTACTTAGCAGAGGTGCAGCTTACAACAACCGTTGTGCTTCAGCGTGCACGTACGAAGTTTATATGCTTGGTGCATACACTAGCATGGTCTAGGACCGACAATGTACTAGGGGTCTAGTTAGATGTTTCACTACGAAAGAGTCCTCAGTCGGAGTCCAAGGCTCGGTGGACTTACTACAACCGGTGTGCCTTAGTCAAGCTCACGTTGTATCCGATAGACTTCTCTTACCAAGGGGTGACACATATAGTGTACTCTGAATCGGGGTTCGTGACTTCCCAATAACAGAGCCAATAACTATATTCTAATAGTTGAAAAAGCGATTGAGTTTAAAGCATAATCAAAAAGCATATTGATAACATACACAAGCCATAATATAATTTCGGCATTATAACTGCCTACATCATAACATACACTAAAGATAATTACTCGCTAATCATGGCAACAGTATCACAAGGCATAATAATGAAAGAAATTATATAAAGACAAAGGATAGAAGTACCAGTAGATTAAACGAGTTCTGAAAACAAAAGTGACAACTTCAAACTCCAGACCGCTCCTAATACAATCTTCGGCGTTCTTCTCCGGGTACGAGATTTCCCGCACGGAGTCGAAGTCCTTGAGAGTATGACTAATATTGTACAAGAGAGAAAAAGAAGTGAATTGAAGTGTGTGTTGGAATGAATGACAAAGACCCTTTAAATAGACTTGAAATTTGCCTGCAAACGGCTAGCTGGCCGTTTGCAGGGGCCGTTTGCCAGACTAGCCTGTTTACAGGGGCCGTTTGATCTGCGCGTGTGGCAGGCCGTTTGCAAGCCAGGCAGGCCGTTTGGCAAGCCATTTGGTTTACTGACTTACTGGATCGTAACTTGATTTCTTATCTTTCATCGTTTTCGCTCTAGAATCTTTGTTTTAGCTCCGATTTACTTGATTCTTCTTGCACCGTCTTTGTAATCACTTGTTCTTCAAATTTAACCGATGAAGCAGGTATTTTGGCCATAAAGTTTGGAACTTTATTGTTTTTGGGCCTTAATACCGAGGTGAAAATGTGACTTTTTAGCCGATATCAAATATCCCACACTTAGACTTTGCTTGTCCTCAAGCAAACTTCATTTTTACCTTAAGAAATCTTTTCGGAGTTTCTTTTCTAATAGCCTAAGTGGTTTGCTTTTTATTATAAGAGCGAAAGATAAGGTGAGTTATCTATGTTAGGGTTGAAACTATCTCTGTAAGCTTGCGTGGAGGTTACATGACTTAGGCTAGCTTTCACGGGTCACTCAAATTACTCAAGTGTTTAGGGTTCCCTATAGATCTAAGAAATGAATTCACTCATAGCCAGTCATGTTGCACCCATCGTCATAAGCTTGATAAAGACTCAAATCCTTGCCACTAATGAGAACACGGTAGTAACCATTGCTTCTAGGTCATTTGTCAATGATCGAAAGGGATTTTGGAGTGGTGGTGAAGTTGTTTTAAGGGGTGAGAAAAAGGGTAATATAGTCTTAAGAGACTTTTATTCGGAATTTGGGAAAATTTAAGATAGATAGGAGTGCTAAAATTTTCGAGAAGCACTGTTGAGACATTCTTCCTTTTGGAGTGATAGGCATTCATGATCAAGTTTTTCTTCGACGTTTCTCTTTATAAGTTCTGCTCCTTTTTTCAGAACTTGAATTTATTTATTTATTTATTTTTTTTGGAGATTTGATCTCGAGAAACTTTTTGCCGGTAAACTTTTTCAAGACCTTTGCCGTGATACTTGAGAAGTTTATAACATCGGGTTTTCAGAAGGGATCTCATTTTTGGGGTTTTTCAGGTGATAGTATAGATGATGTGGTGTGGTAGAAGTAGCGGGGATGTGAAATAGTTGTTTGACAAATGGCTTAGCTCTTCTGATTATAACCGAATCACATTTCGTTACTTGAAAATGTAGATCTAGAGCAAGTTCTGATTCCGAGCACAGACATTGGCACTCTCAACGGAAAATAGTGAAGCATTAAAGATGAATTCTGGTCTTATTTGGGTGCCTCACCATAATCAATTTAGGTCGATAATGCATAGTCATGCAATGCTCTTTTAGAGATTCGGTTCATCCTAACAAGATTTCCACCTTACTTAAGCCTTATTTTTATTTACAAACGTTTCAGGTTTTCAAAAATACTTTTTCGAAAAGGCTTTCTTTTGTTTAAAAATTTGAAATTTGGCTTAAGAACTTGAAATCTTCGTAATGGGTTATTTAAATATAGCATAAAAAGATTATACCAACATCCCACACTTAGACGAACATTGTCCTCAATGTTCCTAGTGTATCCCACACTTAGGAGTTTTAGTTGAAGATTTGGGATTATTCGTCTAGTTTTTATTTGAGTTGGGATCCCACAATTAGTGATAGGCTAGGATGCGGTATAATTTAAAATCTGAACTAGTAACAGGAAGAAAGGAGTACCCCCAGCAGACGTGGTTGTCTGTGAAGAAGCTGGCTGGCTTGGAAGTCTCGTCCCTTATTTATCAGCTCACTTGTCATTCTTTTATTCTTCTACTCTACTTTATTGCACGGGTTGCCTCCCGAGAAGCGCTTTTGTTTAAGGTCATTGGCTCGACCGTAGTGCTGCTTAGAAAGCAAACATTCCTCGCTGGTGGTTGTAATCTTGGTCTTCTCGAGGGAATGTGAGTCTTGGTAGATAAATTCTGAGAAAATGTCGGACCAATAGTGGTAACAAATCCAGTACTTCTCTTAAAGATCTTTTGAAAGATATGTACTGTGCAGTCTTGGCTCGTGATAAGTCTTAAAGTCCGATGAGAATATGGTCCACGGCTTTGCTGGTTTATTCATGAATGTCAATCATAGAGGTGGTTCTTGTGGTGATTATCTCTCTGATAGGATGCTCATTTCGGAGGTTTTCAAATAGTGTCAGAAACTGTATCTTCAGTATTTTGAAATCTTCGGAATGTTGATCTCTACAGTAAGATTCTGTAGCTTTGCACAGATTGGTCAGAAGGCGAAGCTGAAAAGAAGTGAAAAGCAATCCTGATCCGAGCATTAATGTCACCGTCTTTGAATATATCTCCTGACATCCAGCTTTAAATGTGAAACTTGGATCCGTGGATCAGTGGATTCGTGGAAGATACGTGCTATCTGCTTTGTAACGTAGGTGGCAATGTTGACTCGTCTGGTTCAAGATGAGAAAATGGATTGTTGCGTCTTTCTTCTTCTGTGACTGCGTCTCGTAACTCTTTAATAATCAGATCAGTGTGGTGATCAATCGTTACGTAAATCACCAGCCTCTCTGGTGTGCTTTCGAAATTATCTCTTTCCAAGAGAGCGTAAAAGCAGTGGATATCCTCGATCATTTGCAAGTCAGAGTGATAAGTCAGGCGTCTGTTGGAAAGATCCATATGCTTCCGGATGAGAGTCAGTAGTGCTCGTTGATTGGCTGAGAACGGAAGTGCAGATCTAGCTAAGGCATTGTAGACCTTAGAGTAAATCACCTTCTGATCTCGACAGAATCTTGTCTCTAGAATAGTGCGAACTACTGAATCGTGCTCTCGTTGCCTTTCTTCGCGGTAGATATGATCGTGAAGTGTATTGATGAAGTCTTGAATGCGCTCTTCTAGGATTTCAGCATTATTGTCTTCGCTTTGTAGATAGAGGTTGTATTCATCTTTGATAGCCATGATTTGTTCGGTTAAGCGTAGCGTGAAATCAATTGTTGATTTACAGATGGCTTCGAGAATATCTTCAAATTCATTGGTGTCATTGATGAAGGTTATCATGTTGGCGTGAGTAGATATGATCAGAATTCGATCTGAAGAAGAGTCCATCTCCTCCTAATCTGGTTCGGATGGAGAATATGAGTTATCCAGAATGTCTTCATGTTGCTCTTCCTCGTCATCATTGGTATAATAGTCATCTGAAGATTTGTCTGATGAACGGGTTTATTCAGTATTCTGGTTCTTCACTTTGATACTTGTGGGATCAATTTCAATATCCTTAACCTTAACCTTATCAGTCTTCTTATTGAAGCAAATGATTAAACTGTGATCTTTTGTCTCGAGCCTCATTAATTCTTCTTGAAGTTCCTGGCTTAGATATGGTATCATCGTAGTTTCTTCCATTTCCTCTTCCTTCTCAGGATCTTCCTCTTCCTCTATTTCTTCATTGGGATCCTCTTCTTCCATTTCTGGGTCGTCAGCAGACTGTGATTCGACACCCATCTCGATATCTTCGGATGGTGGTAGGGACTCATCATCGGAAGTGATCCGTCTGGTGAAAATAGCAAACATCTCTGCCTGTCCAAAAAGATCGGCAGGTCGGTCAATTTTGAAGGTGACGCTCTCCCCATGTTATCATAGGATCAAGGTTTGATTGTACACATCGATGACAGTCCTAGACGTATTCATGAAAGGTCTTCCTAATACTATAGGTTTGTGTAGGTCTTCCTGAATGTCCATTACTACGAAATCCATAAGGTACAAGAATTTGTCGACTTTCACCATGACGTTCTCAACTATGCCCTTAGGGTATCGGATTGTATGATCAGCAAGTTAGATTGTCATTTTAGTTGGTGACAAGTCTCCTAACTCTAATCTCTTATAGAGAGAGTAGGGGATTAGGTTGATAGTTGCTCTTAAATCTGCTAGTGCATGAATGGTTCCAGATTGGTAGATTGAACACGGGAAAATGAATTGGCCTGTATCTCCTAGCTTCTGCGGTAGAGAGTTTCTGAGTACTGCTGAGCATTCTTCAATCAACCGAATTTTGTTAGAATCTGGTATCCTTTCCTTTGTAGAGAGAAGCCTTCTGATATATTTCTTCTGGTTGGGAACTTTAGATACGGTGTCCAGGAATCTTCCATCGAGTTTGAAGGAATCAAGCTTGGATGGTTCCTCCTGTAGCCTTCCAGGGTAGGGTACACGCACTGGTGTTGCAGCGGAAAACTTTTGAGTATATGTCGATTTGTTCTTGAGCCCAGCTGACCTTCTCCGTGGTTCTTCGTCTGGGATTACAGAATCCATTTGCTTAGCTTCTTCTACGTAGGGATTTTGGAAAGTATTACTAGGTAACCTTCCTTGTGGTCGGGTTTCAAGGCGTTTTCCAAGCTACATTTCTAGACTTTTGAGCAGAGCCAATTGATTTCTCATTACTATCTCTGTCTGGTCCTGTCTAGATGATGTTCTCTGATTTAGCTGTTGTTATCCTTGGATAAACTGTGTCAACTGATAATCAGCTCCGAGAGTAGGGTTGGTTACTTTTGTAATCTGGGTGGTTGGGGAATTTTCCTCAGCTGGTAGCCCAGTGAGTAGAAGTGGTTGATCGTAGGTCAATTGAGACTGTTGGGGTGGATAAGGTGGGTAACGATAGCAAAAAGGTTGGTTGCTTCTTTGGAATTGGTTAACCCTAGGTTGTTGATTGAATCCGGGATTTGATTGACGAGCTGGGTATTGAACGTAACAGACAGAACCGTCAGGGTTCTCGTACTCAACTTGATATTCTTCAGTGGGTTGCGGGTTGGTACAACTAACACAGTCCTGGACCTAGTTAACCTGCTGTGGCTGCGTCTTTAATTCTCCGAGTTGTTTTGCAAGAGACTCCATCTTGTCCGTGAGAGATTTGATGGCCTCCGTTTGATTATTAAGTGCGGAGAGTGGTGCAGATGATGAAGTTGTTTCACAACTTTTTCAGTCATGATGATGCATAGTCATATTCTCGAGCAACTCCCATGCTTCATCTGCGGTTTAGTTCATCAGATTTCCTTGAGCAGCGGCATCGATCGTCGTCCTATGATTTACCGTAAGACCAATTTAGAAGGTACATGTTTGGGCTGACCGTTCTAACTGGTGATTAGGGCATTTCTTCAGTAGGGTTTCGAATCGCTCCCATGCAGTTTAAAGAGATTCATCATAACTTTGTTTAAAGTTAATGATGTCATTCTTGAGTTTGATTTGTTTAGAAGGAGGGAAATATTCTGTAAGGAATTTAGTAGCCATCTCTGTCGATGACGTGATGGAATCTTTTTCCAATCCTTCAAACCATGTTTGTGCATGATGAGTGAGAGAATAGGGGAACAAGTCTAGCTGGACTATATCTTGTCCTATCCCTGACTGTTTGTAGGAGTTCGAAAGAGATATGAATTTATAAAGGTGAGAATTTGGATCGTCATTCGGTAATCCATGAAATTGACAACCATTTTGGATGAGCTGTATAATGTGATGTTTTAACTCAAACGAGTGTCCTTGAATCTCTGGGAATCTGATCGGTCCTCCTCGACCTTCAATCGAGGGTTTAGTGTTTTCTGCTAAAGTAACGCGTAATGCCATTTGTTTTTTGATTCGTGCTTCCTTGCATGCTTTAGAGATTATTGCGTGTGGATCAGGTACGAAAAACGATGGCCCTGGTCTAGATTGGGTTTGGGTCATACACTGGGTATGCCTTTTTGTTTTTAAATTTTAAGCAGATAAGCTAAGTTCCTAATTTAACCTAAAGTAATCTTAATAAGTAATCTAAGGTAATCTTAATCTAAGGTTTTTGGTTCTTGCTACTGATTCCCTGGTATTTTGATAACAGAGCTTTGCTCGAACTATTCAACAAACCAAGTGGCCAGGCCGACTACGGAGAGGCAGGATCCTTTTGGTTCCACTATAATTGGAGGCTGTTAGGAAAATCCAACAACCAAGTCCGTGTATAATTGTCTTTCTTAGACACCACTAAATGCTTGTGAATGAGTTTGATAGAAAGCAGTATTAACTGATACCAGTTCCCCGGCAGCGGCGCCAAAAACTCGTCTTCTCCTTGATATGGCCGAAATGAATGATTTTGTTTATGCGGTGTAGTTAGTCCGCAAGGCGTCAGAATCAACTACCAAGAGAGGAGGCAATAGTTTTAAATTTATATTTAGCGGGGCCTAAATCTTACTACTTATTATGGGTAAGGGAAGTAAGACCTAGAGTCGTATTTTTGAGATATCAGTAGAATCGAACCTATATCTAAACTTAAGATAATTTTAAGGTGCAGGAGTAGTGGATTATTACTTAATTTTGGGTTTTCTAGTTTATAAGATAAAGTAAAGTAACTACGATAAAATTTGTAATTCAGATAAGGCTAAAACAAGTGCATGCTATGATTTCATCAGTTACTTTGCCGGGATTATGGAATGCTGGCTCATGGATAGGCAGTGACCTTATATTCATTACACTAGTCCTAAACGCCCCTGTCATAAGACATGTCACTGGGTAATGCGATAGGCTTGAAGATTCTGAATAGACAGCAACGTCCCTTACCCCCGACGCCTGTACAGTTTGACTATAGGCATACACGTTCAGACGGCCCATCCAATTGAGCGACTCGGTTGGGTGACGTATTAACATTCCACAATGGTCTAAACTTTCTTAAGCGTAATGGGATTCATGGTTTTCCATATCCGAGAGACGTGATGTGCCTCGATGTGCCTCGATGCTTTCGTTAATGATTGGTTTTTAAAGATAGTTAGACCCTTAAAAAGAGTTCAACCATAAAGAACACCATGGCTAAGTCTAGTGACTTCCATAAACACGTTCGGTTATCCTAACGGTCCAATCCTTTATGTGTTCGAACAAACAGTTCCTTAATTAACCAAGAATCCCTCAAGCGGGGTGCAATGCTTGAGACCGTGTTATGGTGAAGTGTACTAGTCAGCACTAACCGTGTTCCATGGCCTTACTTAGCAGAGGTGCAGCTTACAATAACCCTTGTGCTTCAGCGTGCACGTACGAAGTTTATATGCTTGATGCCTACACTAGCATGGTTAGGACCGACAATGTACTAGGGGTCTAGTTAGATGTTTCACTACGAAAGAGTCCTCAGTCGGAGTCCAAGGCTTCGTGGACTTACTACAATCAGTGTACCTCAGTCAAACTCACATTGTATCCGATAGACTTCTCTTACCAAGGGGTGACACAAATAGTATACTCTGAATTGGGGTTCGCGACTTCCCAATAACAGAGCCAATAACTACGTTCTATTAGTTGGAAAAGCGATTGAGTTCAAAGCATAATCGAAAAGCATTTTGACAACATACACAAGCCATAATATAATTTCGACATTATAACTGACTACATCATAATATACACTAAAGATAATTACTCGCTAATCATGGCAACAGTATCACAAGGCATAATAATGAAAGACATTATATAAAGACAAAGGATAGAAGTACCAGTAGATTAAACGAGTTCTGAATACAAAAGTGACAACTTCAAACTCCAGACCGCTCCTAATACAATCTTCGGCGTTCTTCTCCGGGTACTAGGTTTCCCGTACGGAGTCGAAGACCTTGAGAGTATGACTAATATTGTACAAGAGAGAGAAAGAAGTGAATAGAAGTGTGTGTTGGAATGAATGACAAAGACCCTTTAAATAGACTTAAAATTTGCCTGCAAATGGCTGGCAGGCCGTTTGCAGGGGCCATTTGCCAGACCAGCCCTTTTGCAGGGGCCGTTTAATCTGGGCGTGTGGCAGGCCGTTTGCAAGCCAGGCAGGCCATTTGGCAGCCCGTTTGGCAAGCCATTTGGCTTGCTGATTTGCTGGATCGTAACTTGATTTCTTGTCTTTCACTGTTTTTGTTCTAGAATCTTCGTTTTAGCTCCGATTTACTTGATTCTTCTTGCACCGTCTTTGTAATCACTTGTTCTTCAATTTTAGTCGATGAAGCGGGTGTTTTGGCGATAAAGTTTGGAACTTTATTGTTTGTGGGCCTTAATACCGAGGTGAAAACGTGACTTTTTAGCCGATATCAGTCATCAATGACATATTGACCAACCAATAGGACTTTAGCAAATGTGTTGATTACAAACAAAAGATTATGACAAAACTGAGATTGCCTCAAATGATTATCATGACTTGTATCCTAGAATGTTAGACTTAACACTTTGAACATGACAAGTCACTATCAAGGCAACACATCCAAGGTAAATGAACACTTTTGCAAGTACTAAATGAATTAAAGAGTCCAAATATTTGAGTTCAAAACTAATTCAAACGTCTATACAATGGATAAGTGTTTTGGACTGTACCACGTGCGGTTGACCCACGGTCGACCATGGGCTGAGTCGCAGCAACATCTACTTTTTTATCTCTCTATATAAATAGCAAGACTTGGAGAACTTTGAGGACTTGACCCTCTTGCATGCTTCAACTCAAATTCATCATAGAATTACATGATCATAATTTATATACATGTATTTGTGATTAGCAAGAGAAGTTCTATAATCTCATAGATTGTAGAAGGGGGTTGTAAACTTACTATCAAATTACTATCTTTGTGAGTTTACTTAGTGTTGTATTAATCCTTGGAATTGTGTTATATAACAACCCTCACTTTTTGACTTCTGAAATTACTGAAATGACCCTAGGGTTTACTGTCTGACTATATGTATTAATTATTTAAGGGTTGTTATATACACAATCAATTTAACGTTGACCAAATAATAAATTTTTATTCGACACTCACTGCTAATTAAAATTTATGCATTTCAGTAATATTATTTATAACTATTAATCTATAAGTAATAAATAAAAAGTGACATTTATATAAATAATAAAACAATTGGGAACTAAATAAAAATAAATACAAGTCATGAATTAGTAAAAAGAAAATAATACTTATCATGTAGTAAATGTAAATAATAATAATAATAATAATAATAATAATAATAATAATAATAATAATAATAATAATAATAATAATAATAATAATAATAATAATAATAATAATAATAATAGTAATAATAATGAGACTAAAGAATCTTAAACAATTACATCCTTATGTTGACTAAAAATAAAGTATAAACTAGTACATCCTTATGTTGACTAATTATAAACTAGTACCACCTTTTATTGACTAAAAATTATAAAACAAAATAAAATCATTAATTAGAACATCCTTATGTTGACTAACACTCTAATACTTGCACTATATAAACACTCCTAGACTCCTAGTTTCTCATTCACAAATCACACCAAAATCCTCTCTCAAAAACAATCTCTCCCTCTCCCTCTCTTGTGGTATTCGGATCTTCAAGCTTGTTCTTCGTGTTCGTCAAGAATCTTCAAGGAGTTCTTCAAGATTTCAAGGCTTTGATCTTCCATCTTCATCGTGTTCATCTTTTCTTTGTTAATTATCTTGAATCTTCAAAGGTATAACATAAACCCTAAACTATTTACATAAACTTTAATCTTTGTTAATTCATATTCATATTATAAACTTGTTATTCATAAGTATATACATAAACACACCTAGATTTATATATACATATATACATGTAAAAAAAAATATATTTTTATATATATATACATATATATACGAATTATATATACATATACATATTAAAACCTTAAACCCTAATACTACTTATGCTAGTACTTAACATGTATACACTATTACTATTACTAGCACCTATAACCTACTACTTATATTGTAGCACAAAAACATTTTGGGATATGTATTAGAGATGTATAGATCTTCGAACTTTCTTGACGAATGGTTTCTAAGAGATTCTAGGCAGAGGGTTTGGATTTTCTATTTAAAGGGTCCTATGGCTTAAGCCCCTAGATCTAAATTAGCCATTCGAAGGGAAAGGGGTGATTGGAAGCTTATCTAATACAGCAAGTATCCTAAAATGGAAAACACTCATAAAAGTAGAAACTCTCTAGTCATAGAAACTTAGTAAAATAAGAAACTTTCTAAAAATGGAAACTTTATAAAAATAGTAACTTACTAGGAATAGAAACTTAGTAAAACAAACTATACTTAAACACATACTTAAACTTAAACATGGGCAAAACACTTAACTACTCTTAAATGTCAATAGGTTGACTTTCCTGCTCACTCGTTCAACTCTTTATTCCGAGGAATAACTCTCTCTCTACTTACTAAGGTGAATTCATAGCCCCACTCTTTATTGCTAGCAAACTTATTTAACTTTTTGGGATGAGACACATGCTGCTTTTACTATTTACAATTTAGACACAAGTACCAACTGTTAAAACTATGCTATACCCGGCTATGTCCGACTAAGTCCCTACAGTGATATTTTTAAGTGCTGCGGCATGCTTATTTATTGGGGGTAGGCCTAGCGGGAGTAACGTCCCCGATACATTTGACTAAGTCTTTGTATTACTTGATAATGAAATTAAACCGACAAGGACAGACACAACTTGTCATGGGGCAAACTTGAATGTTTAGTCTAAATATCATGCACTGGCATAACTTTTGGATCTGCGAGATCTACTTTTTGATCCTGCGGGAGATCAACTTTACAACTAAATCTTGTGGTCTAAAAACAACGATAACTACTTTTGTTAAACCTATGAACTTCACTCAACCTTTTTGGTTGACACTTTAGCATGTTTTGTCTCAGGTGATGTTTAATTCAAGCTTTCCTATCTACTGCTTATGTGATGCTACTTGGACATAGGATCAAGATATTATCGCATTTATTACTACTGCATTTAAACAATTACATATTTCTTTTGTAACGACATTTCATTTTCCGCTGCGTACTCATTCCAGTTAATTTTATCATTTAGTATTGTTCTCGTATTATAATATGTTGGTTTATTTGATATTAGTAACGTTTCTTCCAGACCCTATTGGGAGGACGTTACATGTTAGGATTGTCATCACTAGAAAGGGTGAGTCTTGTACTTTGTAATTAGAAGCATAAGCTAGCTTAGTTATCTTCTTCCTTAAAGGGAACTAGGAAGTTGATTAATTCTATTGGGGATTAATACTTGTCTAAGGTGAAGACAAGTTGATCTAAGCTAGAGGTAATCTTTCGACGGGATAGAAGGATTAGGTTTGTTATCTATAAAGGAGTACAAGGCTTGTAAATCGAATCTCCATCGGATTTGGAGAAAGAGGCTTAGTGAAGCAAAACTCTCGATTAGTGAATCGGGGAGTGGATTAAGGTGGATTAGTTAACATCCACATGAATCACTATAAATCCTTGTGTTTATGTTTTTTAATTTACATTCCGCATTACTATAAACATAAACAGTACACACATTGGGTTTTAGTTGATTAAGTTGATCAAGGATTGTTCAAATCTTGTTGATCATCGAAAAAGTTTTGAAAATCGTATTAAGTAACTATTTACCCCCCTCTAGTTACTTACAACATTTATTTCTTAGGAGTATAAGAGTCAAAAATGCCAAGATTGGAGTTGTTTCGTATTAAAACTGTGAGGGAATTACGCTTTTGACTATGCGTGTTCGTTATAGCGTGGTATGTCGGGTGGAATTATTTCAATATGGGATCCAAATATCTTTGTTAAGGAAAGAGTGTGGTGTGATCATAACTTTGTAATAGTAAAAGGTAGATGGGTGATGTCGAGTAGTATCGATTATGGTAAATGTACAGACCTCATAATTCGAATGCCAAGGAAAGATTATGGGATTGGTTGATGCAATTTATCCTAATAATGAAGGTGAATGCATCAAGTTTAGTGATATGAATGAGGTAAGGTGTGAAAGTGAAAGGTTCAGATCCAACTTTTATAGGGAAAATACGAACTTTTTCAATAACTTCATTGATAATGTCGGGTTGGAAGATATACCGTTTAATGTGAGCCGTTTTACACGGATGAACAAAGAGGCAAGAAAAATGAGTAGGATCGATAGAATACTCGTATTTCATAATGTGGTAGATACCTTGTCATATTTGAATTTGGTTGCATTAAATTGGGTATGTTCAGATCAGTTTCGTATAATGATACACGATCAAAAGCTTGACTTTAGACCGTTACCTTTTAAATTCTTTCATTCATGGATTAATATGGAGGGGTTTGATGAACTCATTATTCAACTTATGGAGGCGCGGGACTTTAAAGATTATGGGAGTTTCCATGATAAATGAAAGTATCAAAAAGGTAATATCAAGTCATGTGTTAATAATAAACGCACCAAATCAAGAGCTAAGGTGTTACAAGAATTAATAGGTGAAGTTGAAAAAATGATTGATGAAGGGGTGGCAGGGGACGTGGAGTATGAATAAAGAGTGGATTCAATGCAAGATTTACACTATATTCAAAATATTGAGGATATGGATGTGATTCAAAATAACAAAGATCAAATGGAGAGTAGAAGGGGATGAAATACGAAGTTTTTTCATGGAATGTTAAAGCACCAGTGGAACAAACAAACGATCCAAGGCTTATCGTTAAATGGTGTCTGGGTTACGGAACCGAACTTAATCAAAAATTCATTTAAAGAATTTTATCGGGTAAAATTTGCAAGTGTGTCACCTAATGATCCAATTCCTATGCTTCAAACAGAGAAACAGTTAAATGCGGAGGATAATGAGTCAATTCAAAAATACATAACTTTAGAAGAGATTCAGAATGCGGTTTGGGATTGTGGAAGTGATAAATCATCGGGACCGGACGAATTCACGTTTTTGTTTATAAATTTTTTTTGGGATCAGTTAAAAGATGAGCTATGGGTGTTAATCAAAAATGCGTTTGATTCTAACAGATTACCAAAGGGTTTGTCTCCCGCATTTATAACATTGATTCCAAAAGTTATTAATCCTTCAAATATAAAGGATTACCGTCCAATATCCTTAATAGGGGTGCAATACCAAATTATTACGAAGATATTTTATAATAGATTGGCGATCGTTATTGATAAAGTCATTTCTCAAGAACAATATGCATTCATTAAAGGTAGGTAAATAATTGATGGACCATTGATTGTTAATGAGCTAATTAATTGCTACAAGAAGAAGAAGAAACATGATGATTTCAAGGTTTATTTTAAAAAAGCGTATGATACGGTTAGTTGGTGATGTTATGCGAGGTGTATATGAAATAGCTTTTATTTTACTAGGAAAAACTATTAAATATGATACAATTTTACACAAGATATTTATTTATTTATAGAATGGATATACTTAAACCTTGCTACAACACTTATAGGCAGTGTGCCTAATCGTACAGTAGTGTAGTTTTTAGTAAGTCCGGTTCGTTCCACAGGGAAAAATCTTTAAACAAAGCTTAACGCTATATTAGTTTAAATTTATAAAAATACAAATATATATAAGTAATATTATTATTATAAAGGGGGTTTTTACCGTTTAATGACCGGGTTGTCGATTTTAAAACTTAGTCGCAGTTAAAACCTAATGTAAAATATTAAATAAATAAAAGACTTAATTTAAAGCGTAAAGTAAATAACAATAATAAAATTGCGATAAATAAAAGTGCGAGAAAATAAAATTGCGATAATTAAAAAGCACGATAATTAAAAGTGCAATTAAATATAATAACAATAAATAAAAGTGCGATAATTAAAAGTGCAATTAAATATAAAATAAAGGAAATTAAATATGAAATAAAGGAATTATGCTTATTTAAACTTCCGTAATCATGATGTTTGACGTGTTGATTTTAGTTTTATGCCCATGGGTTAATTGTCCTTTGTCCTGGATTATTTAATATGTCCGTCTGGTTTTTGTCCATAACAGTCCATCAGTCATAAATATAAAGTGCGAGTATCCTCGTCAAATTATCCTTATACCCGAAGTTAAATATTCCAACTAATTGGGGACTTAAACTGTAACAAGGTTTTATTACTTTGTTTAATAATTACACCAGGATATCGACTGCGTGTAATCCAAGGTTTTAATACTTTGTTATCAATTATGCCAAGTGTCCTTGTACATAATTTCACCCCTGTTTTAATAATTCTAGTGACTATTAATCCATTCCCGTGTCCGGTTAAATGAACGATTATTCGTACATATAAATACCCCGCCCATCGTGTCCGATCGAGTGTATATGGTTATTTATAGTGACGTCCAATTGTAAATCTTTATATTAAAATTAACAAACTATCATTTAGTTAAACAAATATAAAGCCCATTAATAGCCCATAGTCTAATTTTCACAAGTGTCGTTCTTTTGTCCAAACCCCAATTATGGTACAAAGCCCAATTACCCAATTTTAATATTTTTAGCCCAACATCATGATTACTCCAGATTAAATAAGCATAATAATAACTTAGCTACGAGATATTAAATTAAAAAAGTTGAACATAACTTACAATGATTAAAAATAGCGTAGCGTTACACGGACAGAATTTCGACTTACACCCTTACAACATTCGCTAACATACCCTTATTATTAGAATTTAAAATTAAAATTAAAATTAAAATATAAATATATATATATATATATATATATATATATATATATATATATATATATATATATATATATATATATATATATATATATATATATATATATATATATATATATATATATATATATACGTTTACATATAGATAGAGAGATTGATGGATATTGAATGATGCACCACATTTTATAGGCCTTGTGAACTGGAAAAGGGCCTCATGCGATCGCATGAGTTTTGCCCTTCAGGCTCATGTGATCGCATGGCCAGCTGGGGAGGCTCAAAAGTCTACAAAAATGTGGGCTGCTTATTTATTTATTATATAATATAATATATATAATTAAATTTAATTATATATATTTTATATTATATTCTTGTACTCCGTTGACTTGTAATTTTTGGTCCGTTGCGTCGAGCGTTGAGAGTTAACTCTGGTCCCAGTTCTGGATTTTCGAACGTCCTTGCGTATAATTTAATATCTTGTACTTTGCGTTGTGAATCTTGTACTCTTGTAATTTTGAGACGTTTCTTATCAATAATTGGAACCTCTTTGATTGTACTTTGTACTTTTGAGCTTTTTGGTCGTTTGCGTCTTCAATTCGTCGAATCTGTCTTTTGTCTTCACCTTTTATTATTTAAACGAATATCACTTGTAAATAGAACAATTGCAACTAAAAGCTTGTCTTTCTTGAGAGATAATGCTATGAAATATATGTTCATTTTTAGCATTATCAATTATTCCCACACTTGAGCGTTGCTTGTCCTCAAGCAATATAGTCTTGAAATACTAGAATCACTTCTTTATTCTTCACACTTTGTACATCAGTGATTTCTTTACTACGGTATAAACAATGGTAGTAACGATGTGGTTTACAATCCCACATGACTATAAAAATTTAGATCCATTAAGGAAATTGGATCTTTATGAAAACATTTGATCTTTTGAAAATTAAATCTAGTTTTTACCCTAGATAAGTTTTCCGGAATAACCCTTCACCGGTGTTTGCAAATTCTTTTTGTGGGTTTGGTGGGTTTCAGATTTGAAAATTTTAGCTCAAAACTTGCGGTTTTGTGTCACCCACTTGCTAACCTTGTATTGGAAAGGCAACACGTCCAGCATACTTGCTCCGTATATTACCTTTCGATAAACTACCATCCGGTTGTAAAGGAAAGCATTGAACAAGCAACTGTTGTTAAGGCAATGTCCCCTGACATGCTTTTAATTATGGTCTATAACGTGTCGGACGCAATTACTATCCTTTGTAGGAGCAATAGTAAAGCTCACCCTTATAATTTTCCGGTCTGGCACAAGGTCCTGTCTCCGACCATGCTATGCAACCACCGTTCTTACGGTTGACACCCGATTTGGTTCAGGTGACCTAATGAATTCCAGGTGAATTCCTAGGATTTTACGTTCAATGGTAATGAACACATTGAAAATGGGTTTTTAGAAAACAAATCGGTTTGTAATTTTGATCAAAATATTTTCTCGTTCAAGCTCGAGTTTAGATATCATTGAATTCCATGAGTTTGAATTCTCAATCTTTAAGGTCAATCTCAAGGATTGAGTAATATCAGGCTTAAAAGCTGACTTTTGATCTTTTAAGGAGATTATCCTTTTCTGGGGATCTGATTCATTAGTCTTATCCAGCTAATTTGCACGGCGTCCTCCCCATTTTACAAGACAGATCCTCTCATGGTTAGGATAAGTCTGACCACTTGGCGACCCTGTTTTATGCTGAGGTCCGTGGATTTCCTGCTGATTTTAGAGATGACTTTTCTAGGTTTTTCGTCAACCTACAGCTGGTCTGGACGACAACTTCATGACCTAAATCAAGAAGCGCGTGTCTTTTTCGGAAGAGTTTACTTCCTTTTAATGATGGAATTGATTCATCGTGTAGATCCATCTTTCTTACAGTAAATCGGGTAAATCTGTTTAGTTTAGTCCAAAGCAAAAGTATCTTTAATTATTTGTTACAGAAATATGTGACATATGTTTAAAATAACTTGGTAAATTTTCTCACACTTGGCTTTTATTTTCCTTTTTATTGTCCTCTATTCCATTTTAAATGAATTTTAATATTTTGGTTTGTTTCTCAATTTATGTCCTTTCCAAGGTAACAATAATGTCGGTGTTAACACCTAGTTTTATCATTCATAAATATGTATAAACATGATTTTGAGTTCATTTAATTAAAAATTTCAAAATTTTTTACTAGAAGTGGGTAGTCAGTATATAAGACTAGGGCTGTTCTTTGTTATCAGAGAGCACTAGATTCTAATGCAACAACTACGTTACTAGTATTTTTAATGGTAACCAAGTGTTTAAATTAAAAAATTTTAAAATTCCGAAAGAATTTAACCCCTTCCCACACTTAAGATCTTGCAATGCCCTCATTTGCAAGAAATCAGTAACAATTTAAATTATTGAGGGTGATTAGCGTAGAAAAATGATTAAATTTTACCAAAGTTTCCAAACATATTGGATTTTTTTTTTTTAGAAATCTTTAACTTATAAAACAAATTAATAAATTAATTTTAAAATTTTGTTTCCCTTGTTATTTTGGACGAGGTGGTTTCGGAACGTTCTCCTAGTCCGTCCCTCGACAAAATTTTAAAATTTGTCACTTTTTAAACGCGGTTTTAAAAGTAAAGATTTTTGGGTTTTTTTTAATGTTTTTGGCATACTTTAATTCAATAAGATTAAAAATAATGATAATAAAAGTTCTCGTTCCTCCCTTGGGTAAAGCAATTTCGATTCAAAGACCTAGTCTTCAACTCAAGACGAATTTTAAAAATCATATTTTTAACTTAACGAAATAAAGTAAATTTTTGTTTTTAAATTCACACCAAACTTAAATTTAAAATGCATAAAATTAAAAATTCATATTAAAAATTCACACCAAACTTAAATTATATTTTTGTTTTTATACATACAAACTTATATTAATTTTTCAAATATTTACAATTTTAAATAAGTTTACAATATTAAATTAATATTTATATATTAATTTAAAAAAAATGGTAAAAATAAAATTAAAAATATTTTGGCTTTTATCCCACTTTAATCAATCAAATATTATCAAAAATATGCGCCCCTCTTTTCGGTAAAGTAATTTCGGTTCCATAACCTAATTTAACTCATGACGAATTTTTGAAATATTTTGGGTTGATTGATTAAAGATATTTATACCTTAAGAATAAACGTTAAATTTCACAGTGATGTAATAAATTTTTGTATGATATCAATAATTTCGGTCGCAAGACCTAATTTTATTGAATACCAATTTAATACTTTATAGCGAGCAAATTAGCGTTTATTATTAAAAGGTTAAAAATAAAAATAAAAATAAAAACTGTACAAACTTACCTGTGAGATAGTATTCTTAGTGATATGCTCTAACCCACTCATAAGATAGTCGGACTAATTGATTTTCCATGGCTACATAGGCGTAACCTCGAGCATTCAATGTTTTTCCTTCTAAACATATGAACGGTCCATCTCTGCATAAAGTAACAAATTCGGTGTTTGAATAGGTTTGATTATTTGAACATTTACCTTCGTGTGACCATTTTTCGCATTTGTGACATCTTTCAAGGTGTCGAGCTCTTCTTTTCGCTACGGATTTTGATTTTCCTTTACCAAATTGTAACTTATTATCTTCGCATCTGGATTCTTTTCTTACTCCGTCCAATTTTTCTCTTATTACTGATACCAGTTCACTCGGAAGTGTGTCATTATTACGTTTAGTGATCAAAGCGTGTAGCATTAGACCATGGTTTAGTTCACATGAAGTCTTCATTTCGTAAAAACCTAAAAAAAAAATAAAAATTCAGAATGGGAGGAGAAGACTAGTTCTTTAGGGTCTGCTAGGGAAAGACCATTCGGGTTCCATTTTCGAGAACTACACGAAAACAGAAAATCTAACTCTAACAGAAATACATTTTATCCTTTAAAGACTTGATTCTCCCCACACTTAGTTAGCTGTGGTGTCGAAATTGTGATTAACTTCGTTGTCGACTTCCATCGAACTATCTTTGTAATGTTTAACTCTGTGACCATTAACTTTAAATTCAATCCCATTTGAATTTATTAATTCTACTGTTCCGTATGGGAAAACTCTTTTGACTATGAATGGTCCAGACCATCTTGATTTCAATTTTCCAGGAAATAGCTTGAATCGTGAATTGAAAAGAAGAACTCTGTCTCCTTCTTTAAATTCTTTTGAACTTCTGATTCTTTTATCATGCCATTTCTTCGTACTTTCTTTATAGATTAACGAATTTTCGTATGCTTCTTGTCTTAATTCTTCTAATTCGTTTAATTAACTTAATCCTAGACGTCCAGCTTCATGTAAATCAAGATTACATGTCTTCAAATCCCAAAATGCTTTGTGTTCAATTTCTACTGGAAGATGACATGCTTTTCCATAAACGAGTTTAAAAGGTGTGGTTCCAATTGGAGTTTTGTAGGCTGTTCTAAAAGCCCAGAGTGCATCCTCCAATTTAATGGACCATTCCTTCAGATTTGATCCTACGATTTTCTCTAAAATACGTTTTAAAGCTCGGTTGGTATTTTCAACTTGTCCACTTGTTTGTGGATGATAAGCAGTGGAGATTTTATGAGTTACTCCATATCTTTTAAGAACTTTCTCAAGTTGATTATTACAGAAATGAGTTCCCCGATCACTTATTAAAGCTTTCGGTGTTCCAAACCTTGCAAAAAGACGTTTTAAAAAGTTGACTACAACTCGTGCATCGTTAGTTGGGAGAGCTTGTGCTTCCGCCCATTTAGATACATAATCAATGGCTACGAGAATATAGAGATTATTATGAGATTTTGGAAATGGACCCATAAAGTCAATACCCCAGATGTCAAATACTTCACATACTTGAATGACATTTTGTGGCATTTCATCACGTTGACTTATTTTTCCGGCCCTTTGACAAGCATCACAGTATTTGCAAAGAAGGTGTGTGTCTTTGTAAATTGTAGGCCAATAGAATCCAGCATCATAAACTTTTCTTGCTGTTAGTTGAGCCCCATAATGCCCTCCTGCTGGTCCTGTGTGACAATGGTTTAAGATTTTACTAGCTTCATCTCCGAATACACATCGGCGTATTATTCCATCGGGACAACTTTTAAACAAATGTGAATCTTCCCAGAAATAGTGTTTTATATCACTAAAGAATTTCTTTCGTTTTTGGTACGATAATCCTTTTTCAAGGAATCCACATACTAAGTAGTTTGCATAGTCTGCAAACCATGAAATTTCATTATAATCTATCTTCAATAGATATTCATCAGGAAAGTTGTCTTGTATAGCCAATTCATTTAGAACTTCTAATTCGGGATTTTCAAGACGAGAAAGATGATCAGCGGCGAGATTTTCTGCTCCTCTTTTATCTCGGATTTCAATATCGAACTCTTGTAAGAGTAAGATCCAACGGATTAATCTTGGTTTGGCATCTTGTTTCGAAAATAGGTATCTAAGAGCAGAATGGTCGGTATAGACCACCGTTTTAGCTAGAACGAGATATGAATGAAATTTGTCAAAAGCAAAGACAATAGCAAGGAGTTCTTTTTCAGTAGTTGTGTAATTTGTTTGTGCTCCTTGTAACGTCTTACTAGCATAATATATAGGTTGAAATCGTTTTTCAATCATTTGTCCTAAAACGGCTCCCATTGCAAAATCACTTGCATCGCACATAAGTTCAAACGGTAGATTCCAATTTGGAGTTATCATGATCGGCACATTAGTGAGTTTTTCTTTAAGAATATTAAAAGATTTGATACATTCATCTGAAAAGATGAATGGAGCATCCTTTTCTAGGAGTTTATTCATAGGAGTGGCAATTTTAGAAAAATCTTTTATGAAACGTCGGTAAAAACCGGCATGCCCTAGAAAACTCCTAACTTCTCTAACATTGGTGGGATGTGGAAGTTTAGCAATTACATCTACTTTAACTCTATCCACTTCAATTCCTTCCTTTGAGATTTTATGACCAAGAACGATGCCTTCTTTAACCATGAAATGGCATTTCTCCCAATTAAGAACTAGATTTGATTGTTCGCATCTAATAAGCATTCGTTCAAGATTAACTAAACATGTTTCAAATGTATCACCGAAGACTGAAAAGTCATCCATGAAAACTTCCATGCATTCTTCTATCATGTCGTGAAAAATCGCCATCATGCACCTTTGAAAGGTTGCAGGGGCGTTGCAAAGTCCAAATGGCATGCGTTTGTAAGCAAAAGTACCATAAGGGCACGTGAACGTGGTTTTCTCTTGGTCTTCGGGTGCTATTGGAATTTGAAAATATCCGGAAAAACCATCAAGAAAACAATAGTAACTATTTCCGGCTAATCTTTCCAACATTTGATCAATGAAAGGTAAGGGAAAGTGATCTTTTCTGGTAGCGTCATTTAATTTTCTATAATCAATACACACACGCCATCCTGTTACAGTCCTAGTAGGAATAAGCTCATTTTTCTCATTTGTAATGACAGTCATGCCACCCTTCTTAGGCACGCATTGAACTAGGCTTACCCATGGACTATCAGAAATTGGATAAATTAAACCTGCATCTAGCAGTTTAATAATTTCTTTCTTAACAACATCTTGCATATTAGGATTTAGTCTTCGTTGGCGTTGCACATACGTTTTATGACCTTCTTCCATAAGGATTTTATGTGTGCAATATGAAGGACTTATTCCTTTAATATCATGAATCTTCCATGCAATGGCTGGTTTATGAGCTTTCAACACAGAAATGAGTTGTGATTTCTCATTTTCAGTAAGAGAAGATGATATTATTACAGGTAATTCAGATTCACCATGTAAATAAGCGTATTCCAAATGATTTGGAAGTGGCTTTAACTCTAATTTCGGAGGTTCTTCTATCGATGATTTGTATCGATATCTGTCTTCTTTTTTTAACATTTGAATTTCTTCTGTTGTTGATTCATATCCATTAGCCATTAGTGTAGCTAACATTTTAGCTTTATCAATTGGTTCAGTTCCTTCTCCTAAAGAACATTCTCCTGTTCCTTGCAATTCTGGAAATTCTTCTAATAATTCTGCATGTGAATCTATAGTTTGAATATAATACCATGTATCATCTGCAGATTGCGGTTGTTGCATTGCTTTATCAACAGAAAAGCTAACACTCACGTCCTCTATACTTAGGGTCAGTTTCTTACCAAACACGTCTATAATTGCTTTAGCCGTGTTTAAGAATGGTCTTCCTAATATGAGAGGAACTTGAGAATCTTCTTCCATGTCCAGAATAACAAAATCTACTGGAAATACTAAAGTACCAACTTTAACTAGCATGTTCTCCATTATCCCTCTAGGATATTTTATTGATCTATCGGCTAGTTATATACTTATTCTTGTTGGTTTTAATTCTCCAAGGTCTAGTTTAGCGTATAGTGAATACGACATTAAATTTATACTAGCACCTAAGTCTGCCAATGCTTCTATTGAACTAAGACTACCCAGAAAATATGGAATTGTGAAACTTCCTGGATTAGATAGTTTTTCTGGTATCTTATTCAACAGTACTGCAGAACAATTAGCATTCATAGTAACAGCCGAGAGTTCTTCCATTTTCTTTCTATTTGTGATTAGATCTTTCAGAAATTTAGCATATCTAGGCATTCCTGAAATCACATCAATAAAAGGAAGATTTACATTTATCTGTTTAAACATATCTAAAAATTTGGATTGCTCGGCTTCAAGTCTCTCTTTTTTCATTTTACTCGGGTAAGGAAGTGGTGGTTGGTATGGTTTAACATAAGGTTTAGCTTTAACTGTGTTATCTTCATTAACCCTTTCAACTACCGGTTCTTTTTCCTTATCTTGTTCAGGTTGTGGTTCTTGTGGAGTAGGAATAGCTTCATCAGAAATTACAGGTATTTCAGGTGGTTTAAGTGTAATACCACTTCTTGTGGTAATGGCTTTAGCTGTTTCATTCCGGGGGTTAGCATTTGTATCACTAGGTAGACTTCCCGGTTTTCTTTCACCTATTAACCTTGCTAGGTTACTTACTTCTTGTTCCAAATTTTGAATAGAAGCTTGTTGATTTCTAAATGCTTGAGCATTTTGTTCATTCGTTTGTTTATGAGATGTGAAAAACTGCGTTTGAGTTTCAACTAGCTTCGTCATCATATCTTCTAAATTCGGCTTTTTATCATCAGTTTGTGGTGGTTTGTTTTGAAAATTAGGTCTTTGCTGGTTGTAAGTATTGTTGGATACTTGTTGATTGCTAGGACCTTGTTGGTTGTTGTATGGAAGATTTCGGTTATAGTTCTGGTTTTGATTGTAAATTGGTCTTGGCGGTTGATAATTATTCTGATAATTATTTCCAGGCCTTTGGTTTAGATATGAAATATTCTCTCTTTGTTCCATTGTTAGTTCAATACTGAGACAATCTTTTGTCAAATGTGGTCCTCCACACTGCTCACAACTAATTCGTATTGAGTGTATATCCTTAGTCATCTTTTCCATTCGTCTCTCGACAACATCTATCTTTGCTGAAATGGAATCTAAGTCATGGCTAGAATTGGCTCTAGCTGCTTTAGATGATCTAACGATATCTTTTTCTTGGTGCCACTCATGTGAGTGGGAAGCAGTGTTATCAATAATATTATAAGCATCAATTTCGGTTTTCTTCATAATGGAACCACCAGCTGCTATATCGATGTCTTTCCTTGTAGTGATGTCGCATCCTTGGTAGAATATTTGTACTATTTGACAGGTGTCTAAACCATGTTGCGTACATCCTCTTAATAACTTTCCAAATCTTGTCCATGCCTCATATAGAGTTTCATTCGGTTTCTGTGTGAACGTAACAATTTCTCCTTGAAGTCTTACGGCTTTAGATGCCGGAAAGAATTGTTTAAGAAATTTTTCAACTAAAATGTCCCATGTATCAATCGCCCCTTCAGGTAACGATTCCAACCAATCTTTGGCTTCTCCCTTTAAAGTCCAGGGAAATAACATGAGATATATCTGTTCATCTTCAACTTCTCTTATTTTAAATAGTGTGCAGATCCTATTAAAGGTACGAACATGTTCATTTGGATCTTCCTTCGGTGCACCACTAAATTGGCATTGATTAGTCACGATGTGTAGAATTTGTCATTTGATTTCATAATCTGGCGCATTAATGTCTGGATGAGTAATTGCGTGACCTTGGCCAGTGCGTTTAGCTCTCATTCGGTCTTCCATACTTAAAGGTTCCAGATTCTCCATAATTGAATTTGTTGAATCGGAATCACTGGAGGATTCTGATTTAATTGTTCGTTCCTCAACAATCTCTGTTTGAATTATTGGTGGTTCCGGAGGAAAAATTAATGGTTCAGGATCTATGAATTGTCCCTAAATATTCTCCGAATTCTCAATTGTGAGGTCGGGTTCAAAGAATGGATTATCGGAAATTTGAATTGGAGTACTTGGTCGACTGGATGATGATTCTAAAGAAAAATCAACGGCGACAATATTTGCTAGATGTCTTGATCGAGTTACAGGTGGTGAACGTACAAAAGGTGGTGAATGTCTTGCTCGGTGCATTCACTGAATATCCTATTAGTTTTTAAAAAGAAAGAAAAATTATATAAGTTATCCAATTAATAGACTTTTCTGATTTTGCCCACGTTTCGAATAGCCAAAAGATGCAGCAGAGGGGCAGGATTCGTTTGGTCTCAATATAATTGAGTACTGTTTGGCTCCAATAACCCGGTCCACGTACAAATTCAACTATTACTACGAACCAGAAAATTTTGATGTCTATCAATTTAACCACTTAAAATAAATTTTCGTAATTTTAAGAAATTTAGATAAGAAGTAGAATAAAAATCTATGTCCTAAAACTAGAATTGCGAGAAATAAGAAAGAAAAAGAGCGCGTCGGAAAAGGTCGAAAAAGAAAAGGGTTGAAAAATAAAAGGCGTCGAAAAATAAAAAAAATAAGAAAGTAGCGCGTTGAAACTTAAAAAGGAACTAAAAACTAAGAATTAAAAGTTGCGTCTAAAAATATTAAAGCTTAAAAGTAAAACTATATCCCAAATGGCAATAACTTAAAAAGGTACTAAAATATAAAAAGGCGTCACAAAATTCTAAAGCACTTAAATCTTAGTCTAAAGAAAAAGTACTTAAGGGATTTTACGGCAAAGCCTAAAAATCTAGAAATAAAAATAACTATGGCAAAAACTAAGTCTTAAAACTAAATACGAACGAAAAATACAAAAAATTACGCTAAAACAATTAAAAAGGGACAAAATATAAAAATATACTAAAAGTTGTAAAAATTACAATTTTATAAAAATATTATTTTTATATTATTTATTTTATAAAACTATTAATTTTATAAATTAATTAAACTAATTAAACTAAATAATACAAATAAAATCTAAAAAATAAACTGTATTAATTAAATACTAAAACCTAATTAGGGTTTTTATAATAATAATTATTAATTAATTAAACCCTAAACTCGGCGGCTGAGGTTACCAGTCCTGTCAAATCAGCTCATGCGATCGCATGAGCTGAACGTTGTATTACCATGCGATCGCATGGTCTGCGAATTCGGGTCAGACTTTGGGCTGCTACAGTAGTAGGCCGAATGTTTTATTTTTTTTTTATTTTGCTGTGTTTATTTTTTCTGTTTTAAATATTTTTATAATATATTTTTATAAATTAAATAAAACTTATATTTTTATAAAATAAAGATAAAGAAACTTTTATAGAACTTAAATATTTAACAAACTCTTAAAAATATTTATATTTTTGTTTTCTTTTTATATTTTCGAATATATTAAAACGTATTTTTACAAAAGCGTATTTTTTATAAAAGTAAACTAAAAATAAAAATCTTTTTTTGATATATATTAGCGTTGCGCTTCCGGCTTTTAAGCTAGATAAAATCCGCGGCAGCGGCGCCAAAAATACTTGATGTTATGCGAGGTGTATATGAAATAGCTTATATTTTAATAAGAAAAACTATTAAATATGATACAATTTTACACAAGATATTTATTTATTTATAGAATGGATATACTTAAACCTTGCTACAACACTTATAGGCAGTGTACCTAATCGTACAGTAGTGTAGTTTTTAGTAAGTCCGGTTCGTTTCACAGGGAAAAATCTTTAAACAAAGCTTAACGCAATATTAGTTTTAATTTATAAGAATACAAATATATATATAAGAAATATTATTATTATAAAGGGGGGTTTTACCGTTTAATGACCGGTTTGTCGATTTTAAAACTTAGTCGCAGTTAAAACCTAATGTAAAATATTAAATAAATAAAAGACTTAATTTAAAGCGTAAAGTAAATAATAATAATAAAATTGCGATAAATAAAAGTGCGATAAAATAAAATTGCGATAATTAAAAAGTACGATAATTAAAAGTGCAATTAAATACAATAACAATAAATAAAAGTGCGATAATTAAAAGTGTAATTAAATATAAAATAAAGGAAATTAAATATGAAATAAAGGAATTATGCTTATTTAAACTTCCGTAATCATGATGTTTGACGTGTTGATTTTAGTTTTATGCCCATGGGTTAATTGTCCTTTGTCCTGGATTATTTAATATGTCCGTCTGGTTTTTGTCCATAACAGTCCATCAGTCATAAATATAAAGTGTGAGTATCCTCGTCAAATTATCCTTATACCCAAAGTTAAATATTCCAACTAATTGGGGACTTAAACTGTAACAAGGTTTTATTACTTTGTTTAATAATTACACCAGGATATCGACTGCATGTAATCCAAGGTTTTAATACCTTGTTATCAATTATGCCAAGTGTCCTTGTACATAATTTCACCCCTGTTTTAATAATTCTAGTGACTATTAATCCATTCCCGTGTCCGGTTAAATGAACGATTATTCGTACATATAAATACCCCGCCCATCGTGTCCGATCGAGTGTATATGGCTATTTATAGGGACGTCCAATTGTAAATCTTTATATTAAAATTAACAAACTATCATTTAGTTAAACAAATATAAAGCCCATTAATAGCCCATAGTCTAATTTCCACAAGTGTCGTTCTTTTGTCCAAACCCCAATTATGGTACAAAGCCCAATTACCCAATTTTAATATTTTTAGCCCAACATCATGATTACTTCGGATTAAATAAGCATAATAATAACTTAGCTACGAGACATTAAATTTAAAAAGTTGAACATAACTTACAATGATTAAAAATAGCGTAGCGTTACACGGACAGAATTTCGACTTACACCCTTACAACATTCGCTAACATACCCTTATTATTAGAATTTAAAATTAAAATATAAATATATATATATATATATATATATATATATATATATATATATATATACGTTTACATATAGATAGAGAGATTGATGGATATTGAATGATGCACCAAACACTCGATTTTATAGGCCTTGTGAACTGGAAAAGGGCCTCATGCGATCGCATGAGTTTTGCCATTCAGGCTCATGCGATCGCATGGCCAGCTGGGGAGGCTCAAAAGTCTACAAAAACGTGGGCTGCTTATTTATTTATTATATAATATAATATATATAATTAAATTTAATTATATATATATATATTATATTATATTCTTGTACTCCGTTGACTTGTAATTTTTAGTCCGTTGCGTCGAGCGTTGAGAGTTGACTCTGGTCCCGGTTCCGGATTTTCGAACGTCCTTGCGTATAATTTAATATCTTGTACTTTGCGTTTTGAATCTTGTACTCTTGTAATTTTGAGACGTTTCTTATCAATAATTGGAACCTCTTTGATTGTACTTTGTACTTTTGAGCTTTTTGGTCGTTTAGTCTTCAATTCGTCGAATCTGTCTTTTGTCTTCACCTTTTATTATTTAAACGAATATCACTTGTAAATAGAACAATTGCAACTAAAAGCTTGTCTTTCTTGAGGGATAATGCTATGAAATATATGTTCGTTTTTAGCATTATCAGTTGGGAATTTTTTGATCATATTTTCGGTTTGTTAAGGTTTGGTGATCGTTGGAGAGCATGGATTAAATTGTGTTTATTCAATGCACGTTCATCGGTATTAGTGAATGGGAGTCCAACGATAAAATTTCAATTACATCGAGGGCTTCGTTAAGGTGATCCGCTTAGTCTGTTCCTTTTCTTAATCCTAATGGAAGGCCTCCATCTCTTTTTGAAAATTAAAGTGGATGAGGGAGCTATTCATGGCATTCGTATCGGTAACCCTGGTATTAATATTTCACATCTATTTTATGTTGATGGCACAATTGTATTGTCTGATTGGAATAGAAATATCTTGTTGAACGTGCTCACGGTTTTTAATGAGTTTCATCGTGTTTATGGATCGAAAATAAACGTTGCCAAGTCTCATTTATTTGGATTTGGAGTCAGTGACGTATGTGTGGATATGTACAGGCGCTAGGATGTTTGAAAGGTGTTTTCCCGTTTACTTATTTGGGACTCCCTTTATGAGTAAATATGAACTTCATATCAAATTGGAAAGAAATGGAGAATCGCTTTCACAATAAGTTATCTAAATGGAAAGCTAATTTACTTTCTATTGGTGGCCATCATACATTTATAAAATTAGTTTTTGGGAGCTTGGGGGTATATTATTATCGTTATTTAAATGCCCGAAAACGCTATTGAAAGTTTTGGAAAGTTTGCGTGCCAGATATTTTTGGGGGAAGTACCGAAGAAAATAAAAAAAATCATTGCATCAAATGGAATCAAGTTCTTGCATCGCATGTAAATGGTGGACTTAAAATTGGGAGTTTACGTGCGTTTATTTATGGTTTCCTTTTTAAATGGATTTGGTCATTTTTTGAAAAATTCTAACATGATTGACAATGTAAAACTTAAAGGTTTATTACCAAACAACATTCTCAGTATGAAAGGTGGTGATGGGAGAACGATCCAGTTCTTGAAAGATAATTGAAGAGGTGATGAGATGTTAAAAGACAAATACCGGAGATTGTTTCATTTGGAGACAGACAAAAACTGTCTACTCGCGGATAGAAGGTCAACAGATGGTTGGTGTTGGTCATGGAGTCGTGAACTTAGGACGAGGAACTTGGCTAAGTTACAAGAGCTAGTTTCTGAATTGGGTGAAATATACATTTTTAATGGGATGGAAAAATGGCAATGGGTGATGCATCAGAGTTTACATTTTCTGTTAATCACACTCGCATGTACATCGATGATATAATGTTGCCTTCTAGCGACATAAATACAAGGTGGTTTAAATGTTTGCCTTAGAAAATTAATAATTTTTTTTATGGAGACTAGCGTTGGACAGGTTACCTGATCGCCTAAATTTGTTTAGAAGAGGATGGAGATAGAGGACATCAGATGCGTCTTATGTCATCAAGGTATAGAATTGGTTCAACTTGTCTGTCTGAATGTAATATTGCAGCAGATCTATGGAGACGAGTACGTATTTGGATCGATCAGCAGATGACAATATTCTTAGATTGGGCCGAGGTGTTATCTTGGTTTGACAATTGGAGAGCCAAGAAGGAGTCGAAGATGAAAGTGCATGCAATTCTCGCGGCTTTGGTGTGGCTTCTTTGGCGTTACAATAACATCTTCCTTTCCCCCGGCGAAGATATGAAGAAAGCTCTACTTATTGATTCTATCTGTTATTTTTCGTTTTCTTGGATTAGAAGTAGAAGTAAAATTGATGTTAACTGGAGCTTGTGGCTTTCAAAGCCATTGTAATCGTTGGTTCACATCCCTATCTGCTCGTTAGGGGTTTGGTTATTAATAATATTTGATGCTAAAAAAAAGTGAACGAGAAATTATATATTTGATTATATAGTTAAATTATAGGTTTTTTCAAACTATTTTTTGTTCAATCTTACTCTCCATCAATATTTATATGTGATTCAACCTACTCACATGTAAAAAACCTTGTAATTTAATGGTTCTCACAGTTCTCGCCTATTTATTGGTTCTCGTTTGTACTTTTGACTATATTGTATATATGAACTCAAAATCTAAAAAACTGAAATCTAGAAAGTTTGAGTGATCGAATTCTTCATGCAAATTATTTAAAATCATGTTCCAAATGCTCGCCAATTGTAATTATAACCTAAAACATCATATAGATTTCGAAAATGAATTACGAAGAAATTGTTCAATTTTTACCGCAATCTTTGAGTCACGAATTCAAGCTTAAATATAAGAGTTAAAATATGAAACTTTGCATATAGATTCATTAGATGAATCCTAAAATATATGTGTATTTACTTTCCGTTATAGGCTTGATTTTGATAGATGTATCACATATGCATCTAAAGTGTGATATCGCTCCATTTACACATTATTTATCTCGCGATATATCCCTCACTTTGTTCGGTTTTTAATGATCTTGGAGCCTATTTTGTGTACTATTGAGCTAAATGGCAATTTGGGGGCTAAGAACTTGATTTGGTGTAAAATTGACCAAATCTTGATCAAAAGTGGCTAAGGAAATGACAAGTGCAGAATTCAACATCAAAAGCGCCGCTCCTCAACTAAGAGCGCCGCTCCTGTGGAGCAAAAGTGCCGCACCTACATCAAAAGCGACGTTCTTATGCACGTTTTAGCTCCATTTTCCGTCAGTGGCCAGAAGCTTCGTTCCTACAGCCAAAAGTGCCGCTCCTATCCAGCTAAAAGCGGCGCTCCTAAAGTAAAAGCGCCGCCCCTAAATGTTGCTAAAAGCGGCATTCCTGATCAAAAGCGCCGCTCATCACTTAAGCCAAAAGCGCCGCTCCTGGGTCAAAAGCGGCGCTTCTGTCGCTGTTTCAGCCCAGATTTTCAGCACTATAAAAGGAACAAGATTATGTTATTTTTCATATATATCTTTAGAGAGCAGCTATCACAACTCCGAATTTCACATACAAAACCTTAATTTCATCATCCATTGGTGTTTAAGGGTGGATTCAAGGAAGCTAGCTCAAGATTCATCTTAGATTTACTCTAGATCTTCATCATTTACATTTTGGGTTGTTATCTCCACTTTTCTGCAATTACTTTGCATTAATTACTTGTAATAACTTTAAGAAGATGATTTTTATGTTTCTATGCTTATTATTAGTTTGATCTTAGCCATGATTGGCTAAATCTCTTGTGTTTGCTTACCTATGAATCTCTAATGCTAGTGTTTGCCCCAAAATTAATTGAATAATGTTGTTTGAATGAATTACATGATCATGTTTTATTGTGTTAGCTAAAGATCCATTGCTATGAGTTTGTTTTAGGCTTTACTTTGATTACATATGGTGAGTAGCTCTCTTAGTGATTTGAGAAGTGAATCAATGTGTGCTTCAACACCTTGAGTGATCTAGACAACTAGCTTAGGAATTTCAAGTGATTGTGTTCTTGATCTAGGTTGGTTTTTAATTGGCCTTTAGTCAACATAGTAGTGCCGATTATCTTAAGTGATTTCGATAATTGGGGGTTTTAAGTGATTTCAAACCAAGCATAATCTCAAAAAACAAATCACGCTTAACTTGATCTTAGAATACAATGCTTATGTGAATTCGCGGAGTGTTATTTGATTTAAAGTTTGGTAGCGATGTTAAACATTTAATAGTTCAACAACTAATGAGATAGAAAAATAGGCAAAACGGGGCAATCCAAGCATAGAGAGGATTAGATAAGTGAACACTTCTTAGTTAATTTAATTTAAGTCTTAATATTTCGTTACTTGTTATTTGCTACTAGTTTACTCGTTAAGTTTAAGTTTGTTAAATTGTGCAAGTTTTAGTTGTTAATTACAATCAATCAAACCCCCCCCCCCCCAAATCAAACAAACCCTAGGATAATTAATAGTTTCAAATATTCGACTTACACCACTCTCTTAGGACGAACTTGATTAGAAAACTTACATTGAAGTGCTATAATAACCAGGTTCTAAGTGCTCGTTAGTTGTGTGTGCTTATTTGTAGTGTTTGAAGCATATATAAATTTAGAGGGTAAAATATGTATCGTTGCACAACACCATCACACTTTCTTGGCGCCGCTGCCGGGGAACGGTTAGCTTAGTTGGATATTTGGTTTAAACTTTTGATTGTTCGATCCTTTCGTAGGGGTTTACCCTTATGAAAGTTACTTTTCGCATTTTATATATTATTTTGTTTGGAAAACCGCTTGTGTTTGTGTTGTGATTGAAGGATAGGTACCTTCGGTGTATGAAAACAAGGTCCCACAAAGATCAAGAGTTCACACATCCATTCTCCTATCTGGGAAAATACATGCACAGGGTTTATAATCGTAGAGAAGAAAGGGTATTAAGGAAAAATTTCTAAGCTTTGCCATTTTGTTTAGAAGACATGGATCCAAACGGTCAACCGATTCTCAATGAAGAGGGTTGATATCGGCTAAAAAGTCACGTTTTTACGCCCGATATTAGCCATATTTATGATAAAATAATTGACTTTATCATCTAAATAAGTATTTATTTGCTTCATTTGGTAGATTATGTCATTACAAAAGCTATGTTTCAAGAATCACTAAAAACGGATGAAAAACGAGGAAAAACGAGCAAAACCGGCTAAGACGATTAACTGGCGTTTAAATAACTTATTTTATAATTTTTGAAAAAGTTTATTTACTTAATCTCATGTTGTAGGATATTTAATTACGAATGCGTGGGGTGCAAGAATCGTCAAAAATGGAGCTAAAACGAAGATTCTAGAGCGAAAACGGTGAAAGACAAGTTACGATCCAGCAAACGGCTTGCCAAACGGCTTGCCATAAGGAAAAACGGCCTGCCAGCAAATGGGCACCAAAAACGTCTTGCCTTGGCAAACGGGCATCAAAAACGGCCTTGCCAAAAGGCCTGCCAAACGGCCTGCCAGTGGTTTTTCAGCAATTTAATTACAATTTTGCCACCAAACATTTCCTATTAATGGGGGCTTCATCCCACTATTTCAACACACCATTCTTCACTTCTCTCTTTAAATATCTCTCTATTGTCGCTCTCTAGTGATCAGTAGGAGATTAGTTCTCTCTCTACTTTCTCCCTCTAGATTCTAGAGAGATAAAAGTACATAGATTAGGAAATGTAATTATCTCTCTATTGTCGCTCTCTAGTGATCAATATGAGATTAGTATGTAGTTAGTAGTATAATCTATCGAGCATTGTAACGCTATGGATATTATGAAGAAATACAAGTGTTATTCTGCCGACATTATTAGGTAACATCTATCCTTTCTTTTATTAATTTATTATAATATTCTTGTTTGACGTTTGTGATTTATTAATATTAGAAATGCTTGTTGCCATGATGTGTGAGTAATTGCTTGATTGTTTGCCATGATTTAATAATGTTAGTTAGGGATGATTATCGTTTCGTACTTGCTTTCTGTCTATGATATTAAACCTCGTTGATTAAAACCTTTTATAAAGTCGACAATTTTAAGGTAATTAATTATCTGTGTTTATACATTGGTCAAGGTATGAACCCATCGAAAATACTATAAAGTACATGGGGAATTACCATAGGACCAGATCAAGACATTGGTCAAGAGTATAAGACTCGAGAAAATACTGTTGCAACAGTAGAGTACAGTGTTGATGTACTATAGGACCACTTGAGCATGGTCAAGGTTAGAAGCTATGGAACCACTATAAGTCTAGTACATGGTGGATAACTAAGAGATTTATTGGGTATATTTAAGTAAGGTCTGGTTTAAATCATAAATGGGAGTTTAACGCACTACAATACAAACTAAGATTATAAATCTTTAAGGATGACTGAGAACTACTCTAATTTGTTTACAAACCCTTAGATTTTACCAAACCATTGACAGAAAAGAATTCGAAACACAATCATAACCACTCACTTGGGTGATACACTAAGGTGTTAAGAAAGGTTAGATATTCTATATATATATGGCTATGCTACTTTATTCGTGCGCCCAAGGTATGCACTGCATCCAAGATGGGCCGCTTGTATCCTTAAATCGGATAAAGCGTCGGGAGTCAAGCATAGTCCATCCGATCAGAATCACGATAGCCTAGTTCCTCGTGACATGCTAATTAAGAAATAAATTAGTAGGGAATCTAGTGTTTACACCAAGGTATATCTATCCAATGAGTGTCTCGCAATCATCCTGACACAACGTTATCTTAAATCATGGTGAACCACGTCTTCTTTGTCCTTAGCTATTGCATGCTAGCTAGCTTATTTGAATTATATTGCTTTAATATTTTAAATACATTTATAAATTAAATCTGTAGCGACCCGACAAAATCGTCATTGACGGCGCCGCTAACTTAGGTCCCGTTACGTGGTCGTAGTCCCTATATGAGACTCGTTTGACCAAAATTACGTCGCATTCATTTGAAAAGTACAAGACTTGCAAAGTTTAGTTTACCAAACGGATCGACAATAAGTTTAAGTTTACAAAAGTTGTAAAGTATAAATGAAATAACTTGCGACATAATATAAGTTGAAAGTCACGGTTTGCTATAAATAGCGTAAGTATGTAAACAACATGTTTGAATCCAAAGGTGCTATCACTAGCGTATGCATGTATGTATGCTTGACCCCAAGCAAGTATGAGTGTACGTGGAATCATGTATCAAATAGCCATGTATGAACCTGAGAAACATATAGAAAACTGTCAACGAAAAACGTTGGTGAAATCATAGGTTTAGTAAGTAAGTAAATGAGTAAGTAAGTTGAACCACAAGTGTTGTCACGTTGAAATAATAATAAACCATTCTAAAAGTTGATATCACGAGCACCCAATTATCAAGGCTTAACTATCACGAAACCCCATTAATATAGTGTCAGAACATACACTTATCCCCGAAAATATATTTCATCCGATTAACGGTAGCGAACCGTCCGAATGAGGGTTTGTCAAACCCGTATGGCCACACAACATAAGTTCTCGCTTACACCCTGCAAGTGTAACTAATGATAATTGAATTGAGGCTTTTTGTTCTAACTCGTACGTAGAATGTTTGTTTTCGCACTTGTGTTCACTTTGTAAAATGAAACGTTTATGTTTTCTCATCCCAAATATAAGTATAAAAGTTGTTGAAAGATGGGACTATGATCTCACCTCGAGTGCACGAGTATAAATGTACTTCACAAAGTAAACGTGTGCATGAATGTTGCTTAGCCTTGACCTAAACAAGTAAGTTGTATCAATTAACCAGTTACGACACAAGGTCGGGCGAAATGTGTTCAATTAGTCCTATGGCTCATTACGACTCGATTATATAGCATGTGAATCACGTTGTCAAGTTTCATGCAAGAATCAAGTATAAAATAAGATTAGAACGATTGTATAAGTGTTTTGTTAAGTTTGACTAAAAGTCAAACTTGGTCAAAGTCAACAAAAAAGTCAACGGGATCGGGTCGGGTCCCGAACTATTTTTCTGAGGTTTTTATTCATATATAAGCATGTTAGAACAAGTTACATGTGAATCAGAGGTGCGTAGCATAGCAAACATTTTTCGAAATTTGACAAAGTAGGTCAGAACCCAAACACGGCTATTGCCGCGCCGCGGCCAGAGGTGTCGCGCCGCGACATTAGGCGTGGCCTGGTACCTGGTCAGTTTCAAAAGTTCAAGTCTTGATCCAAAATTCAATTTAGCACAAAACGCAAACCGTAAACACTTAGAATACGCATCTTATATCATTGGAAAGCTCTTTTGACAAGGAATACAATTAACTACCTTTCACCAAGCAAAAACATCAATTACAATAACCGAAAACTCGTCAATTGATCAAGAAAGGTTTGTTTTCAAAGTTTCAAGTTCGTAAAACGTATTTTATGATTCGGGAATCCAATTTACACATACGATATGCCGTTTCGAAGGTAATTAAGCATACATTGCATCTAAACACTTACTAACAACATTAACAAGCATTCAACGCATCAAAAGTTCATTTCAAAGTCTATCAAACCCTAACCAAAATTCACAAAAATCAATAATCATGTGTTTGAAGTTTTCTTAATCAACCTACGCATCAAAACGAAGCTAGTGATACTAGTAACACAATTAAAACATGAACTTTAACAATCAAACAACATTTAATCTTCCAAAATGCAAGATTAAGCAAACTCATTTCAAATGTTCAAACTAGTTACTCAAAACAACAAATCGAGCAAACAAAATATATATTCATGTTACACACGAGCCATAGACACTAACTAATGTAAGACCCAAATATTTATTGTACATAATGTATTTATGGTGCACGATGCGTGTGTGAAGTGTACGAAGCATGTACGTGTCGCTTGCTCGAACGTCGAAGGAAACGGGACGTGGTCTGAAGTACCAAGGTGTGTACGTATCTTTTCAACCCCAAATAAAGTTTGTGTTGATGTTTCAAAGCCTTACCATTGGAAAGAAAATCTTATTACGTTTCCAACGATATTTGATTCATCGAAAACGGAGCTACGGACAAAAAGTTATGGCCAAAACAAGTTTCTGAAATCTGACCTGCAGAGTGGAGCGGCGCTCCACATAGTGGCGCGGCGCGCCGAATGGGTCAGAAGCAATTTTCAGCCTTTTTAAAGGCTTTAAATGAAGGGTACTTTGGTCTTTTCACTTGGGGTCGGTTTAGGGTCATCAAAACTGATCCTTTGATCAGTTTGGATCAAATTCTCACCAACCAAAACACTCTCAACCATTTTTAGAGAGAGAGTAAGGGTTTAGAGAGAGAGGGCTTGATTTGGGGAAGAAGGAGTCGATTTCTCACCAAAGCTCGGGTTCTAAAGTTGTTCCTTTCGTTCTTGGCTACGCGGTGATAGTATTGGTAAGCTCAAACTCCGAGTTTCAATTATTTGATTTGATATTCAAGTTAGGGTTTGAGTAAATTTGTTGTGAAACCCTTTTAGGTGATGAAATGAGTTTAGTGATGCTAGTAATCGGGTTTGTTGTTAATTGTTGGCGGATTTCGGGTTGGTGAACTATTTGGCCATGTTTAGAACTTGAAATTTAGTTAAATCACTTAAGTTAGTGATTATGGAAGTATTGGAACCCATTTAGGGTTATTTGGTTGACTAACTTTGACTTTGGGTCAAATTAGGGTTTCGTGGTGATTATGACCCAATTGGCTATTTAATGAAGTTTATAAACTTAAAATGGATTAAGTTGAAGTATAAAACCGAGTTAAATGTGTTTTGGTGTCAAAACTTGCAAAGAATGAGATTTTGACCTTTATGGGTCAAAATTAGGGTTTAAGGGTCAAAATGGGTATGCCACGTGTTTAACACTTGAGTTCGGGTTTAATTGGCATATTAGGACCATTCTCACTTGTGTTAGTGACTATTGGTTAGTTTGGGCACGGTTTGTGCTTGGAAGTGCATTTGGGTCGAAATTGCACTTACGAATTGGGTTGATTTGTAAATCCACTCTAAGTGTATTATTGTAATTGTGGTAATGGAATAGGTACTTTCCATTGGCGAGTTGCGGATTACTTGGAAGCATTCTTCAAGACTTCAAGGTGAGTGGAATATCTATATATGTATGTATATGATTTATGTGCCCGTGGAAATGGTGTCACATAGCCGTTTGGTGACCATAGTTGTGGGATATAGCCGTTTGGTGACCATAGTTGTGAGATATAGACATTTTGTCCACATTGATAGTTGCCCGTAGTAATGATGTCACATAGCCGTTTTTGTGACCGTAGTGGTGGGACATAGCCGTTCTTGTCCATAATGATTATTGTGAGTGGAATATGTATATATGTATGTATATGATTTATGTACCGTGTTGATGGTGTCACATAGCCGTTTTGTGACCAAGGTTGTGGGACTTAGCCGTATTAGTCCATGTTTTGTACTAAGGCACATAGCCGTGTTTGTGCATTTAGTGGCAAGTAATAGCCGTGTTTGTGTATTTAGTGGCAAGTAATAGCCGTGTTTTACTCCCACGTTGTTATTTGAGTTACCCGTACACATAGCCGTGTTGGTGTACGAAAGCGTGAGTAATAGCCGTGTTCTACTCACATTGAGCAAGTGATGCCATAGCCGTTTTTGGAACACTTGAGGGGTGATGCCATAGCCGTTTTTGGAACACCTCGGGGGGTTAGCATGCCATAGCCGTTTTTGGAAGCTAACGAATGTTATGAACATCGATGACTTGATTCGCGAAGTCGTTCCCCTAGCGAAGAGATTGGTTAACCATGAATTGTAATTGTTGATGCTAGCATTTAATTTGATTTATTATATATATTTATTTATGCTAATGATGTTGCTAGTTGTACGGTTTGACGTTACTAGCTATTGATTGCTTATGAGGTTGCTAGTTATACGATTTGATGATACTAGCGTTTGGTACGATGAGGTAAGTGATTTATGTGTATTTATGTGATGTCGTGGATGCGAGTAGGTAAGTTGTATATGCATGTATATATTTATTCTACTCACTAAGCATTAGCTTACCCTCTCGTTGTTGACTCTTTTTATAGATTGCATGCGGATTGGTGGCTCGGGTAAGCGCGAGGACTAGAAGACTTGCATAGTTTGCTTTAGAGACTTGCTTTTGGATTGTTTAGGATTGGGTAGCGTATCCCCAATCGCCATGCTCGGCTTCGTTTTGTATTAAAAGTCTTATGGTCAAATATTGCATTTTGGTACTCAAGGGGTAATTTGGGTCGATGTGGGACCCGCTTCGTAAATTTGATTTTATTAATTAAACGTGCTAGTTTTTCATATATGAAGTCATGGTTAAAAGCGTTTTAGCTAAATGTGTCGGGAACTAGTCAAACATTTTCATTAAATTGACTTCCGGGGACAGCGGGCTGTCCAGGTGGTTTGGCGCGCCGCGCGGCCACCTGGCGCGCCGCGCAGATGGCCTGCACCAGAAAATTTTTTTTTGTTTGAAATTTCGTCGTGTTTGGTCGGTTACGGTTTGGGTTGTTACAAGTGGTATCAGAGCATGGTCTAAGGGATTTAGGTGACTTGAGATAGGTGCCTAGACTTAGACTTTTGTGTGTGCTTAATTTGTTGCGGGACTTGTAGGATTACGGGTCGGAATGGGTTTAGTTAGTGCCTTGTTTATAGGTTGACTAACGTTTATATTAGTAATGCGGATATTATTAATATGCTCTTGTGTTGTGATAGTAATTCTCGCGTGTGTTTGTACCGCGTAGAATTTTGGTTGTGTTTGTTTATATCATCGAGCGAGGCGGTCGTTGTACTAACAAGTCGATGCGGCGTGTGTGCGTAATAAGAACTTGCAGACCTTATTACGGGTGCAAATCGTGTCTAACGAGTGATGTACGACGAGTGTTTAGCAAGATGGGAGGGTGTTGTGCGTGTCGTTTTATACGTGCGTGGACTAATCGTTTTGCATTCTTTAGAATGACGACGCGAAACGAGACCGAGACGAACGACACGGAATTTAATGCTAGAGTTACGGCCGCCGTTGCGGAGCAAATGAGGGCGTTTCGAGAAGAAATGGATGGGAAGTATTCCGAATTCCAAAATAGGGGTGAAATGGAGCGTTGTCTTAAGAGCTTCATGAGGACTAAACCCCCTATGTATGATGGGAAACCGGATCCTTTGGTGAGTACGACTTGGGTTTCGGATGTCGAAGGGTGTTTTCGTACTATGGAATGCCCACCCGAGAAAAAGACGAGACTCGCTACTAGTTTGTTGCGAGGTAGGGCGAAGGATTGGTTGGATGGCAAGATTGATCTTGTCGGTGGTGAGACGTTTATGGCATTATCATGGGACGAATTTAAGGAGGGATTCTTCGAGGAGTTCCGAACTTCAGCCGATTTATCGGAATTGCGTTGTGAGTTGCGAAATTTGCAACAGGGTTCTATGGACTTGAATACTTTAAAGACGACTTTTATGTCGAAGGCTCGTTTTTGCCCGGAATATTTGGGGAACGATCGTTTGTTGATGGAGGATTTCTATCGAACTTTGAGCGATGACTTGAAAAGAAAATTAGCCGGGGTTACGCGAAGTCGTTTGCGGAGTTATTTGCGGTGGCTAGAGGTTTCGAGTCTTATACGCGATCGAAAAAGGCCGAACCTTCAAGTGAGAGAAGGGTTATTACTTATGGTGCTCCGAGTAAGAGGATTAAGGGTCCGAGTGCGAGTACGAGTAATGTGGTAAAGGGCGCGGTGGATTCTCGTGCGCCTAGGTGTTTAAATTGTGGCGTTAGGGGTCACAAGTTGTGGGAATGCACAATGCCGAGAAGTGATGACGGAATGTGCTACTATTGTCATAAAGAGGGACATCGCAAGCCGGATTGTCCCGAGTTGGCGGCGGCGAATGCCGCAAGGAGACGTTGAGGTACGTTTCGTTTTAATAAATATGTCTTTTGAATATTTATTTATGTGGCGTTTAGGTTCGGATTTGTTAGATGCATTGTGTTGTGCATGTTGTTGTTATGGGTGACGTTCCTAATGGAAGTACCCTATGGTGACGTTTTAATTGATTGGTGAAGGGCGTAAGACTTGGTGCAACCAAGCATTCCTTATTGTTTGGGAAATGTTTCTACCAAGCCACGGAAATGGTTTTGGTGTCCGATTGTTAAGCGCGTGTTCGCTTTTATGTTGAAGTGATGAACCATGAGGTTCGCCGGGTGATTGGAACCCTTGAGATCGAGTGTTTGAAATCTCGATGTATGTCGGTAATGGAGTCATTATGACGCGACATTAGGTGCCTCTTTTATACCTACTAGCGTGGTGTTCGACTCCGACTAGGTTATGGTTGTGGTTGCATTGTACTTAGGGTACCGGAGTAAAACCCTTAGTTACATGAGTGACTAGGTGGAATGTGACAAACTAATGAAATTGGATGATTGCGAGGGTATAGTTTGGGTATTTGTGGTACACTTTTCGTTCAAAGTGTTTAAGGATTGGTCAAGTCCTTCGTGTGCTCAAGGTTTGGAGCAAGGTATGGTAACGGGTCGTGTGAACCCAATTGTTTGTAAAGTCTACCTTTGGTAGCATTGTACGGTTGTACGAGTTGTGGATATGGAACGTAGTTCCAAGTGAGGGAGTGGCACTCCCGCACGAGGAGGTTTTAGTGTGAGATTTCGGATGATGCTTTTGTTAGATCCGGAAATTTGGTCGAGACCTAGTTTTGGTCAATTGGTGGTAGAGTACAATTTTTGGCTCATTGGTACTTATGATATTGGATTTGTAAATTACCACCGAGGTGGTAAGTTTGGTGAATCTCGTCGAGAGATAATGGACGTGTTTTGGCGAGCAAGGTGAAATCCCTCGGTTAAGGGATGTGCGTATCGGATTCTCTTCTAGAGAAATATTGTTTTGTGCCTATGCTTGATATAGGTGGTTCTTGCTCGATAGTGTGGACGGTTAGCGGTATCCGTTAGGGTTCACTATAGTGTAGCGGAGCGCGATGTTGCACTACTCATAGTGCGAGGTATTGTTATAGTGGTGAAGCATGACTTTCGGGGTCCGCTGACTTCATCATGAGGTATTGTTATATCGGTGAAGCATGACTTTCGGGTCCGCTGACTTCATCCGGTGTTGAGTGATCTATCAGTTGTTTTATACTCCTATGGTGGGATCGTGAGGACCGTATTGTGTGATTACTGATGCGATAGCCGTATTTCGCTCACATGTCGTTACGGGCGTGACAATGGTCGATTTTGTACGCCTAGGGTTTTAAGTTGTTATAGTCGATTGGACGCTAGCAGTTCTAGTCGTTCGCGTATGATGTTACGGTAGTTGCGTATTGGTTGTATTATACGCTACAAGGGATGTTTAGTGATTGGTGTTATCCGTAAGGATTCGTTTGGTTCGGTCTTCATCGTTTCGGGTTGTTGACCTTAGGTTGAGACTTGGTTGCTTTAGCACGGTACTTGGTAATGGTACGCTAGAGGAGTGATATCTCGGTTAGAGATGGGATGAGTTTCCCGATGCGAGGGAATGAGTATGGTTTTAGTGCTCGGATTGTGGATTTGAGAAAAATCGTGGATGACGATTTAGTTGTGGAAGGCGATTCGTCGGGAAGAATTGCTTAGGAAAGTCGGATTGGGACTTATGTTGAGGACCGTGGAGTGTGGTCCGTTTGGTTAAGTGACGAGGATCACGAGGACGTGATCGATTCTAAGTGGGGGAGAGTTGTAAGACCCAAATATTTATTGTACATAATGTATTTATGGTGCACGATGCGTGTGTGAAGTGTACGAAGCATGTACGTGTCGCTTGCTCGAACGTCGAAGGAAACGGGACGTGGTCTGAAGTACCAAGGTGTGTACGTATCTTTTCAACCCCAAATAAAGTTTGTGTTGATGTTTCAAAGCCTTACCATTGGAAAGAAAATCTTATTACGTTTCCAACGATATTTGATTCATCGAAAACGGAGCTACGGACAAAAAGTTATGGCCAAAACAAGTTTCTGAAATCTGACCTGCAGAGTGGAGCGGCGCTCCACATAGTGGCGCGGCGCGCCGAATGGGTCAGAAGCAATTTTCAGCCTTTTTAAAGGCTTTAAATGAAGGGTACTTTGGTCTTTTCACTTGGGGTCGGTTTAGGGTCATCAAAACTGATCCTTTGATCAGTTTGGATCAAATTCTCACCAACCAAAACACTCTCAACCATTTTTAGAGAGAGAGTAAGGGTTTAGAGAGAGAGGGCTTGATTTGGGGAAGAAGGAGTCGATTTCTCACCAAAGCTCGGGTTCTAAAGTTGTTCCTTTCGTTCTTGGCTACGCGGTGATAGTATTGGTAAGCTCAAACTCCGAGTTTCAATTATTTGATTTGATATTCAAGTTAGGGTTTGAGTAAATTTGTTGTGAAACCCTTTTAGGTGATGAAATGAGTTTAGTGATGCTAGTAATCGGGTTTGTTGTTAATTGTTGGCGGATTTCGGGTTGGTGAACTATTTGGCCATGTTTAGAACTTGAAATTTAGTTAAATCACTTAAGTTAGTGATTATGGAAGTATTGGAACCCATTTAGGGTTATTTGGTTGACTAACTTTGACTTTGGGTCAAATTAGGGTTTCGTGGTGATTATGACCCAATTGGCGATTTAATGAAGTTTATAAACTTAAAATGGATTAAGTTGAAGTATAAAACCGAGTTAAATGTGTTTTGGTGTCAAAACTTGCAAAGAATGAGATTTTGACCTTTATGGGTCAAAATTAGGGTTTAAGGGTCAAAATGGGTATGACACGTGTTTAACACTTGAGTTCGGGTTTAATTGGCATATTAGGACCATTCTCACTTGTGTTAGTGACTATTGGTTAGTTTGGGCACGGTTTGTGCTTGGAAGTGCATTTGGGTCGAAATTGCACTTACGAATTGGGTTGATTTGTAAATCCACTCTAAGTGTATTATTGTAATTGTGGTAATGGAATAGGTACTTTCCATTGGCGAGTTGCGGATTACTTGGAAGCATTCTTCAAGACTTCAAGGTGAGTGGAATATCTATATATGTATGTATATGATTTATGTGCCCGTGGAAATGGTGTCACATAGCCGTTTGGTGACCATAGTTGTGGGATATAGCCGTTTGGTGACCATAGTTGTGAGATATAGACATTTTGTCCACATTGATAGTTGCCCGTAGTAATGATGTCACATAGCCGTTTTTGTGACCGTAGTGGTGGGACATAGCCGTTCTTGTCCATAATGATTATTGTGAGTGGAATATGTATATATGTATGTATATGATTTATGTACCGTGTTGATGGTGTCACATAGCCGTTTTGTGACCAAGGTTGTGGGACTTAGCCGTATTAGTCCATGTTTTGTACTAAGGCACATAGCCGTGTTTGTGCATTTAGTGGCAAGTAATAGCCGTGTTTGTGTATTTAGTGGCAAGTAATAGCCGTGTTTTACTCCCACGTTGTTATTTGAGTTACCCGTACACATAGCCGTGTTGGTGTACGAAAGCGTGAGTAATAGCCGTGTTCTACTCACATTGAGCAAGTGATGCCATAGCCGTTTTTGGAACACTTGAGGGGTGATGCCATAGCCGTTTTTGGAACACCTCGGGGGGTTAGCATGCCATAGCCGTTTTTGGAAGCTAACGAATGTTATGAACATCGATGACTTGATTCGCGAAGTCGTTCCCCTAGCGAAGAGATTGGTTAACCATGAATTGTAATTGTTGATGCTAGCATTTAATTTGATTTATTATATATATTTATTTATGCTAATGATGTTGCTAGTTGTACGGTTTGACGTTACTAGCTATTGATTGCTTATGAGGTTGCTAGTTATACGATTTGATGATACTAGCGTTTGGTACGATGAGGTAAGTGATTTATGTGTATTTATGTGATGTCATGGATGCGAGTAGGTAAGTTGTATATGCATGTATATATTTATTCTACTCACTAAGCATTAGCTTACCCTCTCGTTGTTGACTCTTTTTATAGATTGCATGCGGATTGGTGGCTCGGGTAAGCGCGAGGACTAGAAGACTTGCATAGTTTGCTTTAGAGACTTGCTTTTGGATTGTTTAGGATTGGGTAGCGTATCCCCAATCGCCATGCTCGGCTTCGTTTTGTATTAAAAGTCTTATGGTCAAATATTGCATTTTGGTACTCAAGGGGTAATTTGGGTCGATGTGGGACCCGCTTCGTAAATTTGATTTTATTAATTAAACGTGCTAGTTTTTCATATATGAAGTCATGGTTAAAAGCGTTTTAGCTAAATGTGTCGGGAACTAGTCAAACATTTTCATTAAATTGACTTCCGGGGACAGCGGGCTGTCCAGGTGGTTTGGCGCGCCGCGCGGCCACCTGGCGCGCCGCGCAGATGGCCTGCACCAGAAAATTTTTTTTTGTTTGAAATTTCGTCGTGTTTGGTCGGTTACGGTTTGGGTTGTTACAACTAACACCATTTCAAGTATAAAAACACGAATTTAGAGAAAATCTAGAGTTTTAGAAATGTTACCCAAACTTGATGAAATTGGTACCAAAATGTAGAGGATGAAGAGAGGATCACGAAAATGTAATTTGTTTTGATGTTTCCTTCTTGATCCGGATTTAGATGATGATTTTATAAAGATGGGTGTTTGAGTTCTAAAATGGAAGAGAGAAAAAGAGGGAGAAGATGAAGTGAGAAATGAATGGATGAGATGGTGGGAGGTGGTGGTGACTAGTTACCAAAATTTGGCCAAGTGCCAAGATTAGTCCCTCAAGTTTCAAAGCGGGTGCGGGAATTAACCAAACGAATATTTCAAAAACGCTCGAGTAAACAAGTGATGTTATAATTAAATAACGGAAATATTATGAACGTTAGTCAACGAAAACTACGAATTTAAATAACGAAAGGTATTACTAAAAAAAAAAAAAGACGGCGTTAAAATAAATTTAACGGAAAAACGCGGGATGTTACATTACCTACACCTTAAAAGAAATTTCGTCCCGAAATTTAGTTGGAAGTAGTAGTCATTGTTTCTTCTTCGAAACCTCGCGTAGTTCTACGAATAAGTGAAGGTACTTCCTCGGGCATTTCAACGAACTTTGATAGTCGGGGTTTTACGTCGTTTCAGAGTTTGGTTTCACGATTCACAATTTCAACCAGTTCTTCTAGGAAGGAAAGTTTGTCGTCGATAGTAGGTTCGTCGAAGAGGATAACAAGTTCTTGTTTCGCAAGACACGTCTTCAAGTTTGATACGTAGAATGTAGGATGAAAGGAGACTCGAATGAGTAAAAAAAAAATCTAAACGGCTAGTAACGGGTCCAAAACGCCCCAGGATTTTAAAAGGTTTTGTGTATCGCGGATGTAGCTTCCTACGCTTCCCGAAACGGATTGCACCTTCCCAAGGTGCGACTTTAACGTTACGCGGTTACCCACTTGGAATTCAAGAGGTTCACGTCTAACATCGGCATAGTTCTTTTGGCGACTACGATCCGCCTTGATCCTTTCTTGGAATTGAAAAATTTTCCGGTTGTTTCATGAATGATTTCGGGTCCGGTGGTTCGCTTGTCACCTACTTCGGTTCAACAATTTAAGAAAACGACAATTACAGCTATACGGGTCCTCGAAAAGTGTGACGTTAAGACTTGAATGATAACCATCGTTGTAAGAGAATTTGGTTAAAGGCAAAAACTTTTCTCAAGTAAATTTGAAGTTGATAACACAAATTCGTATTACGGTTTCCAAGGTTTGAATCGTATGTTTGCTCGGTCCGTCGGGTTGTGGTTGATGTGCGGTACTCATGTCTAAACGTGGTCCCGAGACTTTTTGTGAGGCACTCCAAAATCTAGAAGTGAAACGAGGATCTCGATCCGAAATGAGGTACATCTCTTTAAGGTATATTTGAAAGAGTTTGTTAGGACGTGAAAACATTTGTTGGAACAAGTTTCTGTTTCTCAAGAATTTCGCGCCGCGAAAGATTTATCGGTTTCTAAAAATGTTCGATAGGACTATTCACCCTCGAGGCGAATACTAGTATAGTGTGAAGAGTCTCTCTCTCGATTGAGAATTTAGATAAAATATTTCCTTAAACGGAAGTACGAGTGTAAGGCGAGAGAAGTTTTCGCCTCGATGTGAGCATACCAAGCATTTTGTAGTTCGTCTATAAAAACTATAAGAAAACAAGATAGTACACACGTGTAACATATGTTTGAAGTCGAAAGAATTTGTCATTCATTCGGAAGCATCAATATGGTTCGACAATAATCGAAGATGTGTCCCGGGTATGGTTGTTATCAGTATTCTCGGAGTTTTCGGATATCCATCCAGAAAAATGAAGTCATGTACATGGCACATGGTGGTGATTAGGTTGATCGAGTCCAATCACCATCACGTGTCATTAGAACTTTGGTATGACTTACTATAATATAACCACGTTGATCGAGTGTCGTTATATTATACTAACTCATACCTCCATTCCCACATCACTCCATAGATTCAAGTTCGTGTAATCGTGAAGTTTAAAATAAACAAAGTGTAACGACGTCTCTAACGTGACTCGTATTGAATCGAAAGAATTAGTGCAACTATAAAGAAGCGTTCCCCGAGGAAAGTGTATAAATGATTGTTCGCGTCATTGCGGTTCAAGTCAAGCGATAATGCCCTTAGGCACGAAAAGAGTAACGAATCATGATAACAAAAAGTACGCAACCGTAGTGATAATTAGCGATGACGATACTCACCTAGAGTAGTGATGGTAGTAACAAGAAGTGGTAGATAGTAAGGAACACCGGTGTGACACCGATAGTAAGTTGAAACGGTGGCGAATCATAATCTGGGAGACAGGGTTCCCGGACAAATGTGACCAATGAAGTCGTTGTCATCCTTACGCGCATGAATCTCGAATTTACGTGTGTTACCAGGAAGTGGCAGAATACGGATTCCTATGATGAAAGTTTGGTACCATTATGGAGTTCACCTAAGAAGATTCAAGTATATATGCACAAATAGTCAAGTAAGTGCTATCTATAGCAAATGCAAGTCAGGATGCAATGATTAACTATCCGGTTGTAGTCTAGATTCACTAATGCTTCCTAACGACTCTGTCAGACACACTATTGCACATCCTAGTTCCCTACAACCAACGCTCTGATACCATCTGTAGCGACCCGACAAAATCGTCATTGACGGTGCCGCTAACTTAGGTCCCGTTAGGTGGTCGTAGTCCCTATATGAGACTCGTTTGACCAAAATTATGTCGCATTCATTTGAAAAGTACAAGACTTGCAAAGTTTAGTTTACCAAACGGATCGACAACAAGTTTAAGTTTACAAAAGTTGTAAAGTATAAATGAAATAACTTGCGACATAATATAAGTTGAAAGTCACGGTTTGCTATAAATAGCGTAAGTATGTAAACAACATGTTTGAATCCAAAGGTGCTATCACTAGCGTATGCATGTATGTATGCTTGACCCCAAGCAAGTATGAGTGTACGCGGAATCATGTATCAAATAGCCATGTATGAACCTGAGAAACATATAGAAAACTGTCAACGAAAAACGTTGGTGAAATCATAGGTTTAGTAAGTAAGTAAATGAGTAAGTAAGTTGAACCACAAGTGTTGTCACGTTGAAATAATAATAAACCATTCTAAAAGTTGATATCACGAGCACCCAATTATCAAGGCTTAACTATCACGAAACCCCATTAATATAGTGTCAGAACATACACTTATCCCCGAAAATATATTTCATCCGATTAACGGTAGCGAACCGTCCGAATGAGGGTTTGTCAAACCCGTATGGCCACACAACATAAGTTCTCGCTTACACCCTGCAAGTGTAACTAATGATAATTGAATTGAGGCTTTTTGTTCTAACTCGTACGTAGAATGTTTGTTTTCGCATTTGTGTTCACTTTGTAAAATGAAACGTTTATGTTTTCTCATCCCAAATATAAGTATAAAAGTTGTTGAAAGATGGGACTATGATCTCACCTCGAGTGCACGAGTATAAATGTACTTCACAAAGTAAACGTGTGCATGAATGTTGCTTAGCCTTGACCTAAACAAGTAAGTTGTATCAATTAACCGGTTACGACACAAGGTCGGGCGAAATGTGTTCAATTAGTCCTATGGCTCATTACGACTCGATTATATAGCATGTGAATCACGTTGTCAAGTTTCATGCAAGAATCAGGTATAAAATAAGATTAGAACGATTGTATAAGTGTTTTGTTAAGTTTGACTAAAAGTCAAACTTGGTCAAAGTCAACGAAAAAGTCAACGGGATCGGGTCGGGTCCCGAACTATTTTTCTGAGGTTTTTATTCATATATAAGCATGTTAGAACAAGTTACATGTGAATCAGAGGTGCGTAGCATAGCAAACATTTTTCGAAATTTGACAAAGTAGGTCAGAACTCAAACACGGCTATTGCCGCGCCGCGGCCAGAGGTGTCGCGCCGCGACATTAGGCGTGGCCTGGTACCTGGTCAGTTTCAAAAGTTCAAGTCTTGATCCAAAATTCAATTTAGCACAAAACGCAAACCGTAAACACTTAGAATACGCATCTTATATCATTGGAAAGCTCTTTTGACAAGGAATACAATTAACTACCTTTCACCAAGCAAAAACATCAATTACAATAACCGAAAACTCGTCAATTGATCAAGAAAGGTTTGTTTTCAAAGTTTCAAGTTCGTAAAACGTATTTTATGATTCGGGAATCCAATTTACACATACGATATGCCGTTTCGAAGGTAATTAAGCATACATTGCATCTAAACACTTACTAACAACATTAACAAGCATTCAACGCATCAAAAGTTCATTTCAAAGTCTATCAAACCCTAACCAAAATTCACAAAAATCAATAATCATGTGTTTGAAGTTTTCTTAATCAACCTACGCATCAAAACGAAGCTAGTGATACTAGTAACACAATTAAAACATGAACTTTAACAATCAAACAACATTTAATCTTCCAAAATGCAAGATTAAGCAAACTCATTTCAAATGTTCAAACTAGTTACTCAAAACAACAAATCGAGCAAACAAAATATATATTCATGTTACACACGAGCCATAGACACTAACTAACACCATTTCAAGTATAAAAACACGAATTTAGAGAAAATCTAGAGTTTTAGAAATGTTACCCAAACTTGATGAAATTGGTACCAAAATGTAGAGGATGAAGAGAGGATCACGAAAATGTAATTTGTTTTGATGTTTCCTTCTTGATCCGGATTTAGATGATGATTTTATAAAGATGGGTGTTTGAGTTCTAAAATGGAAGAGAGAAAAAGAGGGAGAAGATGAAGTGAGAAATGAATGGATGAGATGGTGGGAGGTGGTGGTGACTAGTTACCAAAATTTGGCCAAGTGCCAAGATTAGTCCCTCAAGTTTCAAAGCGGGTGCGGGAATTAACCAAACGAATATTTCAAAAACGCTCGAGTAAACGAGTGATGTTATAATTAAATAACGGAAATATTATGAACGTTAGTCAACAAAAACTACGAATTTAAATAACGAAAGGTATTACTAAAAAAAAAAAAAGACGGCGTTAAAATAAATTTAACGGAAAAACGCGGGATGTTACAAAATCAACCCAACTATAGCCTTTGCACAATTTGATATTCCGGATAAAAGTGGTGTCTAGAATAAGCCGGTTGAACTTGGTTGTTGGATTTTCCGAACAGTCGCCAATTTATTGGAACCAAAAGGATCCTGCCTCTTCACACAAGGTGTACCTGGCCACTAATCTTTGATACTGAATTGTGTACAAACTCATCTTAATTACTAAATTATCTGAATAAGCTCCGTTTCAAATTCGATCGCTCAAGGAACGTCCCTAGGTCATATTTGACATTGCTAACCCATAGGAAGGAATAATAGATTTAGGCCAAGCATATATAAATTAAACAATCAACTTCTTCTGTTGATATTCTGAATTAATGTTTTGCAACCTAATGACACCGCATAAATAAACTGTTCGATTCGGCATATCAAGGGTAATCCAATTAACCATGGTCCACCGGTTAACCAAGAGTTATTGAATGATCCAAACGACACGCCGATGTGGAATGCTAGATTAGTGGCACCAACAATGATAGCCACCAATTGAAGCGGATAATTGAAAGATTGAGGGTAACTTTTTCACGTTGATCGAAGATACGTACTTTTATGGGTTGATAGACGAGAATTCGTTCAAAAACATCTAACATTTTAATGATCTTTGTGATATCTACAAAAATAAGGATGTCACCGATGACGCTTTTAAGTTAAGGGCATTCCCCTTTACTCTTCAAGGAGAAGCAAAAGTTTGGTTAAGGAGCTTACCATCCGATTCCATAAGAACTTTTCAAGATTTAACCAATGAGTTTATCAATCACTTCTTCCCACCGTCAAAAGTAGAACTACTTCGAATGGAGATTAATGGGTTCACCCAACGGGGTGATGAGTCTTTGTATGATGCGTGAGTACGATTCAAGAAAATGTTAAGAGCTTGCCCACCGCACGGTTTGACGAATAAGGAGTACATCAACACATTCTACCGGGGTACCAATGCTTTGACGAAGCAATATCTTGATTCTTCATCCGGTGGGGTATTTATGTATAAATCACCAAATGCGGCCAAAATCTTATTGGAAGACATCTCGGTTAACACATATGAATGAGCACCTTCACCGCGAGATTTGACAAGGAAAAGTGTAGCACAAATCGAGAGTGATAATGGACAAGTGACGCTTGCAAGCTTAAACAATCAATTTCAAACGTATGGGAAAGAGTTGAATAAGCTTCAACAGACGATAGTTGCAATGCAAGTAGGTTGTCAACGATGCGAGGGTCCACATCTCATGAAGAATTGTCCTCAAATTACTCAATGCAATCATGTTGATCTAGATGACATTCCCATGAATTTGGATGCTCATGTGAACTGCGTGAGTAATCAAAACTATCAACGGGGAGGAACATCAAACCAAGGCTACTATAATCCTAACCAAAAACAAGTTTCATTCAACAACCAAACCAATACACCGCCCGGATTTGCAAACCGAAACCAAGGTTACAACAACAACTATAACCAAAATCGAAACAACAACTTTCAATACCAAAATCAACAACCTTACAACAATCAACCTTACAACAACCAAGCCAATTCGAATTATCAAAACAACCAAGGTTATAGTAAACCACAAAATAACCAAGGTTACAATCAACAACCTCAACAAAATACCCAACAATCTCAACCTTCAAAGAGTTTAGAGGAAATGATGTAAAGTTATATAAAGAAGGCGGAAACAACCGGAGCATTCTTGTTGAAGGAGAATGAGTTCTTGAAGCAACAATTGAAGCATCAACAAACTTCATTTCAAAACCTTGAAAGTACCGTTGGAAGACTTTCAAACCTAGTTGCTGAAAGACCTCAAGGAACCTTGCCATCCAACACACAAATCAACCCCAACAACAATTACAACAAGAACCAAAATCAACAAAACCAAAACAACACAAAGACTATCCCTATTGAAAACGTCGACCAAATTGAAATTGTCAATGCCATTTCAACAAAAAGCGGTTTAACTTATGAGGAACCACAAATCCCAACAACCCCAAACCAAACACCAAATCCTACTACACCTACTTCGCAAACCGTTGAGAATGAGTCAAGTATTAATGGGGATTCGCAAGAAGCAAGGGTTGAAAATGATGTACCATGAAGGGTTAAGGGTAAAAAGGATGAAGAAGCACCTTTGAGGAAATGCATGGAGCCGATTCCATATCCGCAAGATTTGAGGAAGGAAAAATTTGAAACTCAACGAAGGGACTTCATGGAAATGATGAAACAAGTTCATGTCAACATGCCGCTCATCCAAGTGCTTAAGGGCATGCCTAATTATGGGAAGTTCATTAAAACCCTTTTATCTTCAAAAGGAAAATATGAAGAGTGTCGGCTACATTTCTCGTAGAGGAATGTTCGGCTATCTTGCAAAAGCAAAAGATGCCTCCCAAATTGGGTGATCCGGGTCGTTTTGTAATTCCATGCAATATGGGCGGGTTGGAAGTGTATGATGCACTTGTCGACTTGGGGGCTAGTGTAAAACTTATGCGCTATTCAATTTATAAAAAGTTAAATCTTAGGGATCTAAAACCGACCCGGATGGTTTTAAAAATGGGAAACCAAACGTTTGATACACCAATCGGCATAGCCGAAGACCTTATGGTTAAAGTTGGTAAATTGACTTTTCCGGCCGATTTCGTGATCCTCGAAATGCTCGAGGATGAACATGTCCCAATAATTTTGGGACGACCTTTTCTAAACACCACCGATACAATTATTTTCGTGCAACAAAATAAACTAAGTATCGAGGTGAAAGATGAAAGACTTGATTTTTATGTGCGTGAAGTTGATAAGAAACAATATTTGTCAAATATTGAGTCTTTTAGTCAAATCGAGGTCATTAATTCGTGTGAAGAAAATGACTTTAAAGCTTTATTGGCGGTTGACACTCCAGATATTGACCAATTTGATAAAAATGAGGATTTTGATGTTGATAAAGAGTTTGAAATGTTTATGAAATCTTGCGATGAAAATGGTTTTGAAAAACGCTTGTGAAAATATTATTGATGGGAAACTTTGTGAAAATGCTTTAAGTAACCCAACCATGGTCAAGACAGTAAATTTGGACCTAAATGTAGGGGGTTGTTGTTGGTAAAAAGGCCTTGTTGAACTCAATTGTGGAGAATGTTGTTGAGAAGGTGGTTAAACCCACCCAAGCTCGTAAAAAGGATGAAAAATGTGGTTTTGGCAAAGTTAAAAAGAAGTCATCGCAAAAACTAGTTTTAAAAGAATAAATCAAGGTCGATAATCACTATGTGAAACACCAAAGGTTCAAACCGGGTGACAATGTCTTGTTATTTAATCTTGATTTCAAAAAGTCACCCGGTCGGTTTATGTCAAGATGGCATGGGCCGTTTGTTGTTAAATGCATATTTGAAAAAGGATGTGTTGAGTTGATTGGAAAGTGCAACCCATTTAAAGTTCATGGAGATCGTTTAAAACTCTTCAACGACAAAGTCAAGCCAATCGGGCTTGATGACATCGCTTTTAAACCACCATGACCACATTTGTGCTAAAACGGGTCAAGTGATAGACCCTAGACCAAAACAATCACACTTGTGTTATACTTGTTCATTTTAGATTTCATTTCATGTAGGATTGTATGATATTGCTTTTGTTAGTTGCATTTGCATATAGTTACATTTCATGCATATGGGTAAACTAGAAAATACCAAAAATAGTTTGTGAATGGGTCAAATTGGACTTAAAACTGTAAAAATTGCATTCAGGTTCGAAAGCGGCGCTTTTGTCCTAGAAGCGGCGCTTTTGATCTTCAAAAGCAGTGCTCCTGTTTCTAAAAGCGACGCTTTATCCTATGATTTTGGACCAAAAATGGACAGTGGTCAAGAGTGACGCTTTTGTTTACAAAAGTGGCGCTTTTGTTCTTCAGGAACAGCACTTTTGTTTCAAAAGCGGTGCTCCTGGACCTGGGTACTTAAATTTTCTGCACGACCCAAAGACTTCAAGATTGTGAAGCTTTTGCTATGGAATTAAATGTAGGGGGAGCACCTTGCCCCATCAGTGTTTGAATGCGGGATATTTGATTTGTGCTAATATCATGAAGCCATCTTTGTGTCTATTTTTTGAATTGTTTTCAGGGAAGTGGGAAAGAAAAAGGCCTTGCAAAGTCACCCAATGTTCATGAATGGTTGCAAGTACATTTGTGTGATGCTAATGTTCATCATGATTTGTGAAATAATTTTAATAATTTGGCATGTAACTTAACTTAATTTGGTAATTGTGTATGAAACTTGGAATTATCGATTCGGTCTGAGGTAGTATACTTATATTGCTACTCTTACACATGATCATTTCTATATTTGTAATAATTCGACAATGGGCGTGCATGGATATTAGTGTGGTTGTTTGTATTTCTCTTTCTTGTTGTAGTTCTTAGTGGCAGGACATACTTTTTGATGATTGATCAAAGCCTGGCATTAAGTTCAGACGTCAAGCTCATCGACTTGCATTCTTTGGTGATTAAGTTTCTTGAAAGGTGACAACAAAGATCAATTAATCTTAACCGGTTTTTACTTTCTTTTCTCTCATCTTTTCTATTTCAAAATGCCCCTCATTTTCACTTATTCTATAGTTTCAATGCAATGAGGGCATTACATCAAACTAAATGTAGGGGGAGAGTTAAAATATCGGGTCATTTTGAACTTTTTCGGGTAAACGCATCACATACACTACAAAGTTTGAAGCTTGCAATGTTGATTAATTTTTGGAACAAGTTTTTAACCATTACATTAAGTCATATCATAATCACTAAAATGGTTAAAACTTGTAAAATTTTCAAAATTTTTGGAAAAAGTAAAGTCTTTTCTTATGCTTGGAAGTTAAAGTCTTTCTTGCATGTTGCTCCAAACCAAGTGTTTAAAGCATTATGCTTTAACACTTTCGGATGAATCGAGTCCATCCATTATAGGGAGTCAAGTCTCCCGAATTTCATTTTACTTGGTATAGGAGACTTCCTAATCCACACCATTTCATATTGACATTGGTTGTCTCATCATTTCACGATGTTTCAACCAATGTATCATACCGTGGGAAGAGGAGCCACCGAGCTTCACAAAGTGCTATCCTTTTTAGGAGAAATGGCTTCGTGCTAGTGTTTCTAGACAACACATGCCATAGCCAAAAGCTATGGCACACTTGTGCATTCAATTAACGAAAAGGTAGTAACTACTTCTTACCTTTTCTCAACATAAGCATAAAAGCTTGTTATGTGGGAAGTAGATGAGTGAATAAAAGCTTCAAGCTTTGACACTCCCGGGAGAGTCAACTCCTTCCAATGTCTTATTTTGGAAGTCAAGTCTTCCAAACTTGGAAGTAAAGTCTTCCAAGTTATGTTATGTTCCAAGCTTGGGAGTAAAGTCTCTCAAGTCTAGCTCGATCCTTTTTAAGGAAGTTAAAGTCTTCCTAGTGCTTCAAATATTGGAATTAGTAGACTCTCTTATTTAGCCACGTGGGGCCCTAATTCCACTAACCTCCGTCAATACTTTCGCCCAACTATAAGAGAAACCATAGAGTTGTGATAGAAATCTTGATGAGTGCCGGTCATTCCGAGCCCGGGATGACCAATAAAGGTGGGGTACCCAGTCCCTTACCTTTGGCACACCCACCTTAACCCTATACTTGGAATTAACGATTATCATTTGGAGTTGATGACCATCATTTGAAATTGACGAAAACAGGTGTTTTGGGGGCATGGAGGTGGAAAAGGATAGCCATCGTGGGTTGATGAGGTGAGCATATCTTTTTGGAGGCATATTCTTTACACGATGTATTTCTTGATGAGTGATGATTTGTATGATATTCATGGCCCTTATTCATTTTGGGTGCATTTTATATATTTTGGGTACACCGTGAGTTTGTTTGAGTAAATTTGTGTTAGATGATGATTACTTTGGAGATTTGATGTGATTGATTAGTTTGATGAGTTTATGGCTATCCCTTGAATCCTACATATTTGGTCAAGGTCAAGGAGGTATAAGTTGAGTTTGTGAAGATTTGATACTTTGTGATTGATGTTTGATGACCTTCTCGTAGATGAAGTTGACTTTGTCCGGGGAATGATTGATTCAGGTAGACTTAGGCTTGAAATGTGTTAGTGTTAGTGTTTGAGGATTGAAGATTTGAAGGTGTGCTAGTAAAGAGATTATTTGGATCTTGCTTCGAGCTTGTGTTAGTAGAAGAAGATGATGTTTGTGCTTGGTCCTAAGCAAGTGCAAGTTTTTAGAGAACACTCTAGCCATCAAGTGCATATTCACGAAGGTATCAATTTGTGCCCAAACTTTTTGCGCTTTGGCATTGATCACTTATTTGTTCTCTATCTCCAAAGCTTATTTCGTCGATTTGTTTGCTTGAGGACAAGCAAAGATTCAAATGTAGGGGGTTTGTCATCGCTCCATTTACACATAATTTATCTCGCGATATCTCCCTCACTTTGTTCGGTTTTTGATGATCTTTGAGCCTATTTTGTGTGCTATTGAGCTAAATGGCAATTTGGGGGCTAAGGGCTTGATTTGGTGTATTGACTAAATTTTGATCAAAAGTGGCTAAGGAAATGACAAGTGCAGAATTCAGCATCAAAAGCGCCGCTCCTCAACTAAGAGCGCCGCTCCTGTGGAGCAAAAGCGCCGCACCTACATCAAAAATGACGTTCTTATGCACGTTTTGGCTCCATTTTCCATCAGTGGCTAGAAGCGTCGTTCCTACAGCCAAAAGCGCCGCTCCTATCCAGCTAAAAGCGGCGCTCCTAAAGCAAAAGCGCCGCCCCTGAATGTTGCCAAAAGCGGCATTCTTGATCAAAAGCGCCGCTCCTCACTTAAGCCAAAAGCAACGCTCCTGGGTCAAAAGCGGCGCTCCTGTCGTTGTTTCAGCCCAGATTTTCAGTACTATAAAAGGAACAAGATTAGGTTATTTTTCATATGTATCTTTGGAGAGCAGCTACCACAACTCTGAATTTCACATACAAAACCCTAATTTCATCATCCATTGGTGTTTAAGGGTGGATTCAAGGAAGCTAGCTCAAGATTCATCTTAGATTTACTCTAGATCTTCATCATTTACATTTTGGGTTGTAATATCCACTTTTTTCAATTACTTTGCAATAATTACTTGTAATAACTTTAAGATGATGATTTTTTTATGTTTCTATTCTTATTATTAGTTTGACCTTAGCCATGATTAGCTAAATCTCTTGTGTTTGCTTACCTATGAATCTCTGAAGCTAGTGTTTGCCCCAAAATCAATTGAATAATGTTGTTTGAATGAATTACATGATCATGTGTTATTGTGTTAGCTAAAGATCCATTGCTATGAGTTTGTTTTAGGCTTTACTTTGATTACATATATTGAGTAGCTCTCTTAGTGATTTGAGAAGTGAATCAATGTGTGCTTCAACACCTTGAGTGATCTAGATAACTAGTTTAGGAATTTCAAGTGATTGTATTCTTGATCTAAGTTGGTTTTCAATTGGCCTTTAGTCAACATAGTAGTGCCAATTATCTTAAGTGATTTCGATAATTGGGGGTTTTAAGTGATTTCAACCCAAGCATAATCTCAATAACCAAATCATGCTTAACTTGATCTTAGAATACAATGCTTATGTGAATTCGCGAAGTGTTATTTGATTTAAGGTTTGGTAGCGATGCTAAACATTTAATAGTTCAACAACTAATGAGATAGCAAAATAGGCAAAACGGGGCAATCCAATCATAGAGAGGATTAGATAAGTGAGCACTTCTTAGTTAATTTGATTTAAGTCTTAATATTTCGTTACTTGTTATTTGCTACTAGTTTACTCGTTAAGTTTAAGTTTGTTTAATTGTGCAAGTTTTAGTTGTTAATTACAATCAATCAAAACCCCCTCCAATCAAACAAACCCTAGGACAATTAATAGTTTCAAATATTCGACTTACACCGCTCTCTTGGGACGAGCTTGATAAGAATACGTACATTGAAGTGCTATAATAACGGGGTTCTAAGTGCTCGTTAGTTGTGTGTGCTTATTTGTAGTGTTTGAATCATATATAAATTTAGAGGGTAAAAGATGTATCGTTGCACAACACCATCAAAGTGTAAGTCCGTATACATATTGAGTTTAGTTTGTGTACAAAATGAACTCAGTCTGTGGAAAAATGTGTTAAGTTTGAGGCATACTGAGTTCAGTCTGTACACAGACTGAGTTCGGTCTGTACACAGACTGAGTTCAGTCTGTGAGTTGTTGAACTTAGTTTGCCTACAAACTGAACTCAGTCTGCCAGCGCTCCTAGTTTATTTGAGTTCTTTTCTATCATGAGTTTCCACGATCACATGATAAGCGGATAAGAAATTCTTAGCCACACATTTTCAGTTCGTTAACATACATCAGATGTGAGATAGTATTTTAAACGATTGTTATCATGTAAAAATAATTGTTATGATGTATGATAAGAATGAAAATGAATGTTAGCATGTAAATATAATGTTAACATGAATTTTAACGGACTAAAAATATTATCATATTTTTCAGTCTGTTAACATGCCAAGTCGGCGGCTGTTTATGGCTAGTCGACGGTGGAATAAAGAACATATGGTCTTTGTGAAAATCTGGAAAGAACTTGGTTAAGTCGGCAGCTATCGATGGTCAGCTGGCGGCCTTGATTGTTCAACATGTCAGCCGGAAACTGGATGACAATAGCCCAGTGCCTGACCAGAACCAAAGATTAAAACTTGGCTTTTGAATGCTTTCTATTGTGCGCACTTACGGGCTTAGTTAAATTGACATATTGTTCTAAGTTTTGGTCCTTATTGCATGTGTAGTTGATTAAATTGTGGTAGGCGTAATTGGCTCATTAGGTTCCCATGACTATAAAAGACCTTTCATGTTAATCTGACCACAAAAGACTTAGACTTGTGATATTGCACTGTACAATCTTGTAATATGATTCTCCGATCGAATCGAATCCGATTAGGCCTCGTAGTACAAAAAGGCGTTGAACCTTAGTAGCACCCAAGCGACAGATGGCAATACTTTGAGGGTAGTTGGTGGGCTAAATTGTTATTCGCATCCAACAATTAAAGTCATTTGAAAATACATTTTTCATCTTATAATTCGATTATAAAATCCCTGTCCGAACCAACTTTCCTTCCTTTTATTATTATTATTCTTAGAACAATCAATCTTTATTGCTCCTCCAATATCAAAACCCCCAATCATTAAAATTATAAATACAAGAATATGACAAATATGAATAATAAATCACCAACCTTTGACTCTCGTACATCTCTTGGGATGACCATGTACTTATTGATACTTCACTCTACCGATCAGGTCACTGCCCGATAGGTCGTGCAAGTCATTATAGTATAGGTCTATAAAATTAAAGGCCGACTCTGCACACACAAACACACACGACTGCACGCGATGGCTTTTTGGTGTCGTTACCGAGGAGGTAGCGAAAGTTTTAGATTTTTATGTTTTCTTGAAGCACTGCAAGACGTTTGGTGTCTAGATTCCACCAGGATCAAGGTTGCTGGATTTTCAATTTAAAGGATCCTGCCCTACCTAACCGGTTCCTGGCCAATAGAGTTTTTTGTTGAGTCTTGAAAAGTGACTATCCATTACTTACCGTGCCAGAGTTAAGATTTATTTTCTTTTTTTTATTTTTCTAGCACTCGTGAAATCCTTTTAACGAAAAACTTCTTTTCCTTTCTTTGCCGGTGCATGATAAATTCCATGTGCACTGAGCTCGTGGAACCATTTTCCGATCCTGAAAGAATCATTCGCCTAGCCAATAAAAATATTCAATCGATTCTAGCGCTATAATGGAACAAGGTGCCCGAGTCACCAAACGTTCCTCCTAGTCAGATTCATTATTTTCTTAATTCGCTCATTTCTCCCAGATATGGGTGAAAATAATAATCAATCTATGGAAGCTATTATGAAGGCCACCCGAGTTGGTGAAGGTCTTGCAATCGTTCATCTCGAAGTATCTAAAGATTAGTCATTATATTATATTATACTATATATCTAAAAGGTATAGTCCAAGTGAATAGTGGACTTTAAAAGTTTTACAAATTTACACCAAACTTTTTTTTTATATAATTCAGCCCCACTCTTTATAATATTTACCTTCATAGTTTTTAGAAACTTACCACAAACTTTTCACATTTTATAATTTAACCATCAAACTTCTTATTCATTATAAATCGCCCACACAATTTTCACTATCTAATAGCTACTCACTATTATTATTATTATTATTATTATTATTATTATTATTATTATTATTATTATTATTATTATTATTATTATTATTATTATTATTATTATCATTATTATTATCATTATTATTATTATTATTATCATTATTATTATTATTATTATTATTATCATTATCATTATTATCATTATCATTATTATTATTATTATTATTATTATTATTATTATTATTATTATTATTATTATTATTATCATTATTATTATTATTATTATTATTATCAAATCAATCACATAGTTTTCCACTTTATTATTGTTTAACTTTTTTCTCTCATTACAAATTAACCACGTAACTCATTTTTTAATAACTATTTTTTTTGTTATATATATATATATATATATATATATATATATATACACACACACACATATATATATATATATATATACACACACACACATATATATATATATATATATATATATATATATATATATATATATATATATATACACATATATATGTATATATATATATATATACATATATTATAAATAGTTTTTCCTATTTTATTAAATAGTTTGTACTAATCGTTGATGTATATCTCACTTTATTGATTGAGCATTTGGTTCTTTTCTCTCGACAAGATGAAAACTAAAACAAAAAATGATGAATAATTACTTTCATGCTTATTACAAATCAATCACATAACTATTTTGAGTCATTCCTCGACAAAACGAAAAATAAAACAAAACAAAAAAATGATAAATAGTTACTTTCTCAATAATTAGCTATGTAAGGGTGAAGAACCGGTGCAAAGGCAGGTCGCCCAACTAGTTAATTACAAAAAATGCTAAAATATATGAATGAAGAATGGAGTTGGAAGTATCTTTGGTGAAGTATGTGTTGTGAAATGGGGGTTTGAGGGGGTATTTGTAGATTTAAAAGTTACAAAACTGGCCCCTCAAAACCTAGGGTGTGTGTAGGTTTCGATTTCCCGACATGCATGAAATCTTTGGGCTGAAAATACCTTTAAAAATGGAATCTTAGCAAAAAAAATCCCCCAGAATCAGCTTCATGGGCCTCGGTACCGACACCTAAAAGTGTAGGTTTTGGACTTTTGCCCGGTACTGAGGGGTTCGACCCTCGGTTCCAACACACACCACCAGTAGCAGAGACATGAAGGGAACAAAGGGGTGCTCAGCCTCCCCCCATTAAGCCCAATTTCAATGAAATGTTATTAACTCATATTTAATTATTTTAGCTAAGTTTTCCTCAATTATTCATTTAACCTAGTTGTTAGGGTTACCTATCTTTCAAATCTGAATACGAAGTAATATTAACTGAAATATATTGTACAAGTTTACTTATTAATTATTTAGATGGGCCATATCATTTTTCATATTGAAAATTTTATAGTATCATTTTTTATTATTTAATAGTTACTAAAGTTTTATAAAGTAGTTATTTATAGGGGAATGATTCTCACACACTGTTTTTTGATCCTCACACACCCTTTTACCCTATTATTAGGGAGGAGTTCAAGTAAATTGGTGTGTGAGGATCAAAAAACAGTGTGTGAGAATCATCCCCTTTATTTATATATGTACTGTATTAACTATTAACCAAATAAAATAGGCTACACATAGGAAGTTGACCTCTTTTAGTTTTATTTAGTTTGCATCTTTTAATTGTCGAGTAAGCCTCCCCTATCCTCAAATCTTGGCTCACTGCCCCTGCACCACGAATGTTGGTTTCGACCTCGTTGACTCATGTACCGGCCGGTACCCTAGTATCGGTTACGACACCATGCAAAGGTGTCAGTTCCGATATGTAAAGGGGTGGGACCGGTCGGTTTTTTCCTCGGATGCTTGTTCTGAGGTGTGTTTCTCAACCGTTCAATGTATTAGCCCTGATTTCTTCATTATAACTCCGTTTTCTTTGATACTTGCGGATTCGTTTTTACGATATATACAAAATAATCCAAGAAAAGGTAATTTTGGTCTTTTTATTCGATAAAAATTTTAAATGGGTAGTATAACGCGTTTAAAAACATGACTTTAGCCTTTATCATGGATGCATTCCAAACCCAAAACCTTGCGTTCAATCCATTTATCGCGATCGTAATCAACAACTTCGCACTTGAGACCAGGCCATCGCGATCGGGATGCGTGAATCATGATCACCAGTCCATATTGCAATCGCAATTCTTGAATCGCGGCCTCTACTGCCTCAACATCGACACTTTCATTTTTTTCTTGTTCGCATGTCTTTTGTCTTTGGTTTGGTGTAGATTTGCGTTAAGTTCTCAACCAAAGTTACATTAACACTTCCTTGGGCATAAATCTTCCTTTTGATCATACTCTAACTCAAAAGTCTTCAAATATCATCCAAAGTAATAACGCAGAGAACCGGTAACGCGTATAATAATATATATAAATGGGGCGTTATCGGTGATCAAGACAAACAAAATGGAGTTTGATTATTTACTTTTGTTACATGTATGTATATGTATATATGTGTATGTATGTACGTACGTACGTATGTAGATAGTATGTTTGTTTGCATAATACTTCTGCTAGTGGCTATTCTACCAAGTGGACATGAAGTGTGTAAGTCCAACTTGGTCCCTGTTTGTACTAATCAATTTTTTATTTTTTCGTGAAAAGTTATCATATATTTTGTTGTCTTATATTTTGTTTTAGTTTTTTGAAAAAAAAAAAAAAATAATAAATAAATAAATCTATGCATTTATTTGTTGATTTTAAATGAAATTGCAATGTATTTATCGTGCGTGTAATTTATAATCAATGAAGGTGGGTAAAATGGTATATTTTAAATTATCATATCTACATAAAATTTATCATATTTAAGTTGAACAGAAGATAGAATTTATTAGCAAAAAGATAAATTAGGGAGTATAAAGACGTTTGTTAGATCATTTGTTATTTTAATGGTAAATGTTGTGGTGTTGTAGAGTTGTGATTTGTAAGAGGATTTTTATGCTGATGTGCAGTGTTGCGGGGTGGAGGGTGTTGTGGTAAATATTCTGCTTTAGTGTGTTGTGATAAAATATACTATAATTGATAGTTGAATGTATAAGAAAAGTAAAATATTGACCAATCAAATTCATCCGTTCTCGTTCTCTTAACCATGGTCCGCCCCTATAATGGCACCACGATGTCATGGACAACGGTGGCACAATGGTTGTTCTCATTGTTGTGGTTCAGCGATTATCATCGTTGTGGCTCCATAACGTATAGGGGAGTGATATGTACACTATCATTTTTGTTATATACACAACCAATCATGTTTTACAGTCTTGTACAGTATAACATTGTAAAACATGATTGCTTGTGTACGTAATAAAAATAGTTTTGTATATATCATTACTCTCATATGTATATCATCACCCTAACGTATAGTCTTACTTACAAATGGATATACAATTTCCACAAAGTATTTAAACATGTGGAATGCATTAATTCAAATTCAAAACTAAAATTAAAATATAGAGTAAAAGACATAAAGAATCTCTTTTATAAAAATTGTACGATATTCAACTATGATCATTATTGAGTCTTCAAGTTTAAGAAAAACATAGCATCCACTCGATATTAAAAATTCTGTAGAATAACAATGATTAAAATACTACGGCTTTTTGCTTTTTATTTATATTATAGAAATCTTGAAATTAAAAAAAACGATACCAGACCTAAGTACTATTTTCGACACAAAATAATTGTTTCATATTAACTTTTGAAAATTTTTATTTGTCAATTTCAATTTTAAATATACTTGTTTGTGTTGTATAGTATATAACTAAAAATTAAAAATTACATGAATGACTTATCATTATTGATGTAACAATCATTAAATATTATATAATATACACAAAAATATTAGACAATAACTTCGCGGTCAACAATCGCGATTCGCGATTTAATGTCCAACTATTAGAATAGACATCTGGCATGGGGCCTCGTGAAATTGTGTCGCTGTCGCGAAATGCCATCGCGAATCACGCAAAACGTCCAATTTCGCGATTTTGTTAATGCACGTTTCATTTGCTGACCTAAATCGCGTAAACTCCTTCTCAAATCGCGATATCAGACTCCCAAGGTGGGTTACTCGCGAATTCATGTTCCCAAGGTGGGTTATTCATGCTTTTTTCTTTCTCGATTCAAATTTTCAACATTCACCATCGCCATCCTTCACCACCGCTCCTCACCATTGTATCTTCTCCATCAACATCCACCGCCATCGCCATCGCCACAGAATGACATCACAACAGCGACCTTATCACCGCCACTCTTCACTACCGTATCACCTCCATCAATAGCCATCACCATCACCACCGAAGGATAGTGATACGGTGGTGTACAACTAGACTTGAACCGCAAACACTTAATACAAACTAGGCTACACATAGGGATTCAAAATTCGCGAAATTGTAGATTTTTCGAGTAATTTGGAATTATGAGATATTTGTCAAAGAATTATATGCCAGTTCGCGTAAGTTTTTTCGCGAAATATATGCTAGTTCGCGAAGCCCCGTGCCAAATGGCCTAATCAAATTGGTTGAGCCAATAAATCGCGAATTACGATAGTTGACCGCGAAGTTAATGTTTATTTTGTGAAAAACCCCTACCGACATTTTTTATATTAGAGGGAGAGTGGAAATGATCTCTTTAGAAAAAAATTTCTAAAAATAAACAAAATCAAATAGTAATCGCTACTGACTTGGTGGTTGATGTGGGGTTTAAAATTTAAATATCTAGATAAGGTTTGGTGGTGGTCTAAATCACGAGTATATAGAATACTCTTTTCCTATGGATGTTTAATCATTAATGGACTAGCAACACCTCAAACATTATCCAGAGTGAGTCTCCAAGTTATGAACAAAGATTGAAAAAAATATGTAAGATTTTATACAAATTTTTTCACCCAAACAAATATATTTTGAGCCCGTGCGTTGCACGGGTGTGTAAAAAACCGTGCAAAAAATGTAATTTGTAGTTCATATTGGTATGTAAATAGTGATACTAAATGATAGAAAAAGTATAAGAATTATTTAAGAGCCCGTGATGTTGACAATTTTTTTTTTTTTGAGTTTAAGAGCCCGTGGTGTTGACAAGTTTTAGAAGTTATTTTAAGTTTAAGAGCCCGTGGTATTGACAAATTTTAAAAGTTCTTTTGAGTTTAAGAGCTCGTGGTGTTGACATTTTAAAATTTTATTGAGTTTAAGAGCCCGTAATGTTGACAAATTTTAAAAAAAAAATTGAATTTTAAGAGTCTGTGTTGTTGACAAATTTTAAAAGTGATTTTGGGTGGTAAATTTTGGTGGGTTTGTTTAGTGAATTTATATTAAATAGTGAAATTATTTTTTATACCATTGAAATTATCTTTTATATCCCTGATAAAATTACAATTAGATATCAAATGTGAGGGGGTAAATTATAAATTTGAAGAAAAATATATAGTATATAAAAAGGAAGTCTAAATGTAATATACAATTAGATACGGAGCATTTTATAGCTTATTATTAATTAATTTGTAATTAATTTATTAATTTATATATATATATATACATATAACCTATACATATAACAATCCATAAATAACTTTCAACCACAACCAAGAATAACTTTTTCTTTTATATATATATATATATATATATATATATATATATATATATATATATATATATATATATATATATATATATATATATATATATATATGTATGTATGTATGAACCATCACCTGTGATTTTACCAGACACCACAAACAATGAAATTGAAAGTTAAAATCGATTGAAACAAGATTCTAAGGCAGCGATTGTCAACTTCCTTGAATGATTATACTCCAAATCATCAACAATTTCCTCAATTTCATGATAAACAGTGAACGGATGATGAACGATGAACATGAATTCGTAACATCAATCAAAGGCGTTTTAGATGATGATTTCAACATGAAAGTTGCTTAAATTGTTGTATCCAATGCTCGTCAATCGTCAATTTAAGCTGAAACATCATATAGATTACGAATTTGAGCTATGAAAAATTGTTGACTTTTTTTTCCGAAATCTTTAACTCACGAATTCGAGCTCAAATCTAGGAGTTAGAGTCTGAAACTTTGCACATAGATTCACAAGATGAAACCTAATAAATATGTGTTTTTAATTTTTGCTATAGGTTTGATTTTGAGAGATTCAATTTCTTACGAAGAACAGAGTGTGCCTGCACCTAAAACAAGCTCAATCTGCATGCAGATTGACTCCATCTGCACCAAGCTTGACTCGAGCTGCACGCAGATTGAAGGTCGAGCTGCACATAGATGAAGGTCGAGTTGTTGGTTCTCTCGGTTCTCTACCACCTCTGGTCCTCTTTGGATCCTCACCATATATATATATATATATATATATATATATATATATATATATATATATATATATATATATATATATATATATATATATGAGCCACTGGAATGGTATAAGATAAGAATTTCGGGACATTTTTCCTCTCCAATTACTCGTAACAAAAATGAGTGTCTAGAAAAGAAAGGTCATAATGAAAAGTACTGATACAACATAGTAATGGACCTTTGTTAAAGGGAGAAATCAGTTAGGTTCTTACCTATATATATATATATATATATATATATATATATATATATATATATATATATATATATATATATATATATGGCAAAGATCAAGCGCTAAATGGTACTTGGTAGGGTAAAGGATAAGTGATTTTGTGATTTTTATATCTTTAGTTCTACAGCTCCGATTTAAAAAAAAATTGCTGGTATCTATTTTCATTGTGTAGATTCATAAAAAAAAATAATTTTTTTTAAATGGATCGTTAAGATGCATCTGATGCATGTTATCCGCTGTTTGATGCATGTTAACTGCTTTTCATGCATCAGATGCATCTTAACAAAAAAACAAAGAAAAAATGACTTTTGATTAAAAAAACAGTGTTTAAGGTTTAGTAATTAGGGTTTAGAAATTAGGGTTTAGGGTTTAGAAATTAGGGTTTTAGAACGAGTTTTTAATACGAACGGTTTAGAGTTTTGGGTTTAGGGTTTACGGAGTAAACCCGAAAATACTAAACCCTAAACTCTAAATCGGGCTAAATCCTAAAAAAAAAAAACTCAAAAAAACCTCAAAACACGTTAACATACATCACATGCATTTTAAGCTCCTGTTAAAAAAAAAAATTTATGAATCAACACAAGTTAATCACGGAAATTGTTTTTTTTTTTAAATTGAAACTCTAATGTAAAAGATATAAAAATCTCATTTTACTTATCCCCTTATCTTAAAAATACCACTTATCCCTTGATCTCCATATATATATATATATATATATGTAAAAGAGAGATATATATATATATATATATATATATATATATATATATATATATATATATATATATATATATATATATATATATATATATATATATTGGTGAGTTTAGGTAACGGCTCGTAGGATTACGAGACATCACTAGTTTCAAATTTTTAAGTAGAAAATACTCTTTAATTGTACAGGACATCACAAAATTTAGTTACAGGACCCCATAAATTTTCGAATTTATAATTTTTTTTTAAAAAAAAATTATAGGATTCCGCTAAATTTAATTACCCGGACCACATTTATTTTTGAAATTTGTAGTTTTTTTTAAGATAAACAACCACTAAAATAACAATCAAATATAACTATCACTGAATTTTTCTTTTTGGAACCCCATTGAATTGTAATTCCGGAATCGCCTCTATATCTTTATCATTTGTAAGCATTTTCTAAATATGCACATACATGTTACTCATCATTGTTGTTATATGTATACTTGTTATTTGTATCGTGATCACGTGTTTTACATTCTACATTATATTTTATATACTCACCCTCCCGAAGCGCATATTACGTTCTTTAGGTATCAAGTATGTAGTATTTTTTTCAATTTCTTTTTGGCCCCCGGTCCCCTGAAAGCAATCTCTTTATTCTCGAGTAGACGATGGGACGACCTTCCCTAACTTCGTGTAGAGAAACGATTTTCACAAATCACGGGTGGAGAAATGATTTCCTTGTTACTCGAGATTAAAGGAATGATTATCTACATTCTACCTTCTCTATACCTCACTTTTGTGAATTGAATATTGTTATTGTTCTTTTTAACTTATATTCAATTTTCTATTCACTGATATTTAAGCCTCGCGAAATTACGAGATTAATTAAAAGTTTTATATACGTGGTGAGTGCATGAACCAAAATAGTATATTATTACCCAGGAATTATTTTATATTATTGTAAATATATTGTATATATAATATTATTATTATTATTATCATTATATTAAGTGGACGCGATTTAATAAACTTAAAAAGCTTAATTTAAATTATATTTATATTTAAATTATATTATATAAATATATAAATATAAGAATAAATATTGGTCGTGGAGTAGAAGCGTAAACACATGTATCCTAATACGTGTAGCATTTAAATAAATATAATTGGTATTTAAATAAAAGAATTAAAAAGCACATGTGAATTATATGTGCATATTATATTGTCGGGCCCAAAGGAAAAATAAAAAAACAAACCATGGTTTTGTACATACCATGTGCCCACGTTAGATTTTTTATTTTTTATTTTTTATTTTTTTTGTGATACGATGTGAACTAACTTGTAACAGGGATGACCATTTACGGGAAAAAATCTGCTATTTGTGGGTATTTGTACTTGTAATATGTCGATATATTTAAAAAAGGTTATACGTGGATACGAGAAGGTAAAACTTTGTACCTGTTGATGGGTTACGGTCGAATGATGGATATATAATATAATATTCGCGACGGGTAAATTCTACCCGTAAATTCGTAATACCCGTTTTAGAAATCTATGGGTATACCCGTTAACCCGCATAAATCTATTTAATTAAACATTAAAATGCTTATTTAAACCTTGTGTTGTAGCTAATGTGGTACTGGTCCGCCTCTCTTAATGAGAGGTCAGAAGTTCGACTCCCGTAAGGTGCAACATTGTACACAAAATTGTCCCTTAACCCTTGAATTTCACTCAAGGGTGCCTTCTGGACATCGCGTTGCGGGGGCAATGAGGGAGGGGGTTTTACCGCCTTTACCCACAGATTTGGCTGAGTTTTCTTCTGGGCAGCAGTTGAGGTCGGGTTATACAACTTTGAGAGATGAACACGTGGATGGTTTAGGCCCCCTAGGTGATCCCAAACTGCTGTTTAAAAAATTCATAATTATTTGCGGGTTTATCTGTGAATTATGAGTATCCGTTGGAACAAATTAATTAATATGTATATGTTGAACTTGCGGGCATAGCCCAACGATTCTCCCCATGTACTTTGTGTCATGGGATAAGGAGAGGTCATGGGTTCGATTCTTAGGGATGACATGATTTTCTTTAAACCAATTGAACACCAATAATGGTGGTATATATTGACCCTATAGGGAGGTTTTACCGGATTCGTTCACGGACCTCTACCCGGATCACTGCCCGAATGGATGTGTTCCCCGGGTACCGTCGATCGGGTTCGGGTTTCCGCCCGAACGTGTGTATTACGTGCAAATGATGAGGGTCGTTGAAATAAATAATCTACTGATGCCAAAAAAATCGCCGTTAAAAAAAATATATATATGTATATGTTTTAAAATCACGATTTGCTCGCGAGTTATTGGCACGAGCGAAATAACGTACTCGTTATTAGCGGTTGTCATCACTATAAGACCATTTCTAACGGCGGGTGAGAAGAAATCGGTCAGATGAGTTGGCGAAATGTGGCGCCCCCTGACCCCGTTAACGGTGCGTTAGATATAACAAAAATGGGGCGTTAGTCGAGGGACTGACGAAAAAGAAAAGGGTCAAGCACATGTGGCACGATTTGATTGGTGGACAAAAACTAGCCATTTTCAAACGGCTTTAATGTAAGACCCGAATATTCGTACGAGAATATATTTAAATATATGTACGAATATATGTATATTAGTATAATGTTACACCACGTATGGCGAATATATATATATATATATTATGAAGTGTATATATATATATACACAGAGTGTATATTGTTGTGTTGAATAAAGGAAATAGGTGCCTGGCGTGTTTAGTGTTATTAGAGTATGCATATATGGTGTATAGTTATATATGAAGGCATATGTGAGCATACAAGAGTTAACAAGAACGCTTTACTAACTAAACTTGAATCCGTCGAAAGCTGTTGATGATCGCGGCGCGGACAGTTGAGTCGCGGCGCGAGAATAGGAGCAACCTAGTAACAGCGAAGGGTTGATTGATGGTCGAAATTTCTGTTGTAACTCGCGGCGCGAGGGGTCGAGACCTGTAACAACCCAAACCAAAGACCAACCGAATACGCGAAATAATTTTTTTTTTTATATAGGAGGGGTGCGCGGCGCGCACCAACATATGTGCGCGGCGCGCACAGGCCCAATTCAGTTCTGTCTGGTTTTGTGAATTTTCAAATAAAGATCTCCCACTTCCCGACATATTTAGACGAAACGCTTTTCACAATATGATATAATAGTTAAAACTCACACGTTTCAATAATAAAATAAGTTTTACGGAACTGGGCCCACATATGCCGTAATACGAGTTTCGTACAAAAGTATAAGTTTCAACCGAATTAGTTTAAATTCCAAACGACACTAGAGCATGATATTTGGGGGTTAAACTACCCAATTCGCGGGTCAAACTTCGAAAGCTAATACATCCAAAAGCGTTCCCTAACAAACAAAGCGGGATCTTTAATCCAATCGAATGCCCTTACCCTTGTCAACGCCGGAGCCTATAAAAGATAAACAACGAGAGGGTAAGCAAAGCTTAGTGAATGCAATGATTATACTCGCACATATATAATATACCTACTTACAAACACTTACACACATACCGCATACATGCTAGCAACACATTTAGCTTATCATCTCAAATACAAGCTATTAACCTCCAATACCACAAGCTAACAATACAATAGCATATATACAAATCGTACAATATCATATGCTTACGCTACAACACAATAATCATGGTTAACCAATAGTACGAAGGAATGGTACTCGAATTTCCCATCGGTGTTCATAACAACCGTTAGCGTACAACAACATATATCACTAACCCTTGGCGAAACGACAACACATATCCGTTCATAAAACCGTTAGTGTACAACGACATATATCACTAACTAGGACAACACATATCCGTTCATAAAAGCCATTAGTGTACAACGACATATATCACTAACTCGAACAACACATATCCGTTCTTAGAAACCGTTAGTGTACAACAACATATATCACTAACTAGGACAACACATATCCGTTCATAAAAGCCATTAGTGTACAACGACATATATCACTAACTCGGACAACACATATCCGTTCTTAGAAACCGTTAGTGTACAACAACATATATCACTAACTAGGACAACACATATCCGTCCCTACAAATAAATACGTTATATACATACATGTATACTTATTCCACTCACCTTGGTGCCTTGAACAATGAAATAACAAAATCCGCAATCGTCAATGGAAAGTACCTATTCCATTAATCACACAACAACAATACAATTAGGGTGGATTTACAAACCAACCCAATTTAACACTTAGTGCAATTTCGATCCATTAGCACTTACTTCCAATTTGACTAAGTCAAATCTCGCCCAAAACACCCATAATCGCAATCAACTAGTGATTATGTTCTAACACTACATTTTACTCAAGGTTTCATCAACAAAACACTTACTTGCATCATTATGACACAAAACCCATTTTGACCAAATCTCAAGTCAAAACACCCATTTGCAAGTTTACACCACTAATCACTTATAACCTAAGTTAACTAGTGATTTTAACACCCGAACATGATTATCAACTAATCAATTTCATCATCCAACCCCAAACCCACCAACAATGGTTATTAACACCACTTACTAGCTCAATCACCCAATTATCCACTAGTGGGTTTACTCAAGAACACCCATTTCAAAACCCCAATTATGAACACTAATCATACTATGAAAACTTGGAGTTAGAACTTACCAATACTACCACAACGTAGTCGTGAACGAGATGAACAACTTTAACACTTGGACTTTTGATAAATTCAAGCTTGTTCTTCTCCAAATCACCAAATCTCTCACTAAAAATCTCTCTCTCTAGGAATGAAATGGGAGTGTTTGTGAATTTGAAATATGATCCAAAATTGGATCCCAAACTGATAATATGGCCACACATCCGGCCTCAAGTGAAAAGACCAAAATGCCCTTTATTTAACTCAAATTAGAAAAAAGCAGAAATCTGTCGCCAGGCCAAGTGCGCGGCGCGCACACTTGACCCTGCGCGGCGCGCACACATGTCTGATCAGTTTCCAAGTTTTTATTTTGCACCACAGTTCACACACCTTATGTACATCATATATACTCCATGTACAATAAATAATCGGGTCTTACAACTCTCCCCCACTTAGATTGGATCACGTCCTCGTGATCCGAACCAAAAACTAGAAGTTAAGCACTTCTACCTTGAAAATTTCCGTCTCCAATGCGGAATTACACATGTAGCAATCACCCATCCAGGTTCTCACTTCGTACACTAACGCATCATATTACAATGATATTGGGTAATCAAACCACGAGACAAGACAACCACAACCGTTTGCTCCTACGTCGAGTATCCAAACTCGTACCATACACTCCACAATCGTCCTAAAAGTAGCACAATTCACCGACAATCATCGTCGTTACGCCTTTCAATCGTGGAATATTCGGGAATCATCCCGACGCTTTCCGAAGATCTCTCGTATCCCTCTATCGGGAACCTCGCCATTCCGACTCACGTCGCTAACTACCTTCGCAATTCATTCCAAAGTCCAACTTGGGACTTTTTCGAAGACCACCAAAGCTTTCCTTTCCTAAATAAGCGACACCCGTTCGCTCATCACGTCTACTAGATAGGAACTTTTCCCGCATTCTCCGGTACTTAACTCCCCCATTTAGGGTTTTAACCCCTTACTTTCACCGTCGATATAATAACACCCAGCGAAATTTCGACTTTCCACAACGCACATTACCCTTTCGGCGTTGGTCATACTTAATAGTCCTTCCAAGGACTCGCTATAAGATATTCGAACCTCGATCTTTCAAATCATTTAAGTGTTAACGCCCGCTAAACATCACAATATACCACAGTTGTAACTTCGGGTTTCTCCCCGGTACCCAAAATCAAAGTAATCACACCATGGGAGTCAAAAGTTACACTAGCAGGTATAAGGAGGCACCTGACGTTGTGTTATCCAACTCCAATTTCTAACACCGAGTCTCCAAAGACTCGACGCTTACGGGGTCTACTCCAGGCGTCACACGTCACCTGACTACACGCGGTCACACAAATCTCACGAACCTTACGGCTCAATGCCCATGACTTCCTAGCGACTCCCGTTAGTCACTACCCACCTAGGCCGTATAGCTAGCCTATTTATCTTTCAACTCAACACTAAGGAGGCACTTGAAATACCAAGGCTTACACCTTTCCAACTTCGTCCTAACCATTAACCCGGTTACCTACATACATAAGGATAGTTAACCACCATGACTCTACTCGCACACGAACGTGATTAACGGAAATGCCTCTCGAACGGCATACCGCGTACACCCGCAAAATCATAAAAGTAAAGAGTGTCCGTCAAGAGCGTACAACACTCGCCACACAATCACAAAACCGCCATCGAAATCAAACCGCCAATTAATCATTAACTCGAAGATTATTCCATTTAGTACCACGACTGCTTTGCTCGATGATATAACCCAACACAAACACAAAATATATTAATAATATCCGCATATTAATATAAACGTTAGTCCACCCATAAACTAGGACACTAACCGAATTTTCGTTCCGACCCGTAATCCTACAAGTCCCGTACAAATAAGCACACACAAAAGTCTAAGTCTAGGCACCTATCTCAAGTCACCTAAATCCCTTAGACCATGCTCTGATACAACTTGTAACAACCCAAACCAAAGACCAACCGAATACGCGAAATAAATTTTTTTTTTTACACAGGAGGGGTGCGCGACGCGCACCACCATATGTGCACGGCGTGCACATGCCCAATTCAGTTAAGTCCGGTTTTGTGAATTTTCAAATAAAGATCTCCCACTTCTCGACATATTTAGACGAAACGCTTTTCACAACATGATATAATAGTTAAAACTTGTGACGACCCGGAAATTTTCGACCAAATTTAAACTTTAATTCTTATATTATTCTGACACGATAAGCAAAGTTTGTTAAGTTAAATCTCAAGGATTTTAAACCATGTTCATACATTCGATTAAACCTCGACCAAATTCCAATGATTCACGAAACATTATACGAATATGCATGATTTTATATGTATATGTGTATATGTTATAGCTTGAAAATGTTAACAAGGCATTAGACGTATAATACGTTACATAAACATATTTGTTTCAGAATATATTTTAAAAATAATTATTGACGAAACTAAAAGATAACTTGAATTATCAGATACATTTAATTATGATTATTAGACCCTGATGAGAGATCCACTTTGATTTAGAAAACTTTTTCTTTTTAACGGTATCCGGAATATTTGGTAAAGTAGTTTACAAAAGTGTCATTTACGAGAGTTAGTCAAAAGTTAGTAATCATCTCCGTTTAAATTTCAAAAGTGTACCTCACTTTGATTAGCTCGCGTCCCTTAATAATCAACTAATTAGTTTTTATATTAAAAACATTAATTTGTAAAATAACTACTATTACTTAAGGTCGAGTTAAATTATATCAACCGAACTTTGAAATGTAATTAGTTTTGAAAGACTAAATCATTTGATGAATATTTCATATTTCATATACATATATATATTGTATAAATTTACAATTTTTATATATTTTTAACTTAGTCATAAAACGTCCTGATTTAAAATAAAATATTTTGACAAACAACGGACCACTGATTTATAGAAGCAAATGACCACAACACTCAACTATATAAGTCACATTTTTTATAAAGTAAATTGTTGATGAGAAAGTCAAATTATTAATAAGGGTACACGTCGCGTAACGTAAAAGGCTAGTTTTCTAAACGTACGAAAGTGCGCTCGAGAAATCGAAAGTGGTACATGAGTCGTGAGACCACGTCCGTCATTTTTGTAAAAATTATATTTTTACCATGAGCGTAAATATAATATAATATTTAATTAATTCTAAAGATTAAATATTATATATTAAATAAATATATATCTATGCATAAGAAAACGTTGGCAATATGTTTTTGGACGAGCATGGGGTTAGGTGGTGCCAAGTTTTATATAAATTGATTGATCGTTTCATTTTTGGGATTCATTCATTCATTTCATCGAAATACTTATAAACATATATATGTATTTATATTATCATTATTATTATTAGTAGTAGTATTAAGATTAATATTATTATTAATCTTAATTAGTAGTATTAGTATTATTAGTATTATACATAAAATATTACGACGAGGTTCTGCTCAAATGTTTTTTTTAAAACTGGATATCGAGTAGGATAGGGCTAAGGAAATTATGGGTTATAGCTATGGAGGTGATGGGTATGGTTCATGAGTATGCTCGGGAGGTCAATTTAGTGTTTATTATCTTCATTGCGTCTACGTACCTCTCCTGCAATATTGAATCTCAATATTGATACGTGAGTACTCGTAAATTAATTTTTACATATTAATAGTGTATCCCTGACTAGTACTCGAGAAAATAGAATTATGCATGCTTGTACTTTTGATATTGCCCTTAGATATGTTATGTTGAATCTTGAATTAGTTACACCTACGATTGAGATAAGGTATAAGATATGCATGTTCTTGGAAAGCTAGCGAAAAATTAAGAACTTCTCCTTTAGATATCGAATGGTTTCGATGAACGGATTAGAAGTTATAGTCAATTGAAGTTTTGTAAAACTGATTATTATTATCGTCATTATTATCGTCGTTCTAATTTTTATCCAATTATTATTATTATCATTATTAGTATTTATTATTATTAGTATTATTATAATTAAAATTTATTTTAGTAAAACTTAATTATTATGATTACTATTATTATCATTAAAATGAACGCGATAGAAAAGACGATTTAAAAGCTATTAAATGAATCGATTAGGAAATAATGAGTATGAGTATCATGATGAAATTTAAATATTGTAAGATAATGATTTAGATAAAATTATCGTTCTTATTATTATTATCATTACTATTGTTATTAAAAGTATTGTTAGAGTTCAAACTATCATTTTAACAAAAATTATCATTTTAATAGAAATGTCATTGTTATTATAAAATATCATTATTATTATGATTTTAAAAAAAAATTATTATTTTAAAGTTAATATTAAAAAGTATCGTAGATATTAAAGTTATCACAACTAGAATTATCATTTTATCATAACATCATTTTTTAGTAAATATAAATATTAATATTTTTATTCATAAGAATAATAATAATTATTATTACAAAATAATACAATTTTTACTTATTATTATTATCAATGTTAATCTACCAAATAAATATGTAATACAAATAATATAATTACCTTAATAAAACTTATAATAATATTTTTATGATATTCAATGAACTTTACAAATTTTATTATCTAAGATATATAAAAGTATATTTTTATATAAAGTTTTAATTATTAATAAAAGAAGTATATTATTTACTCTAATAAATTTTTTTTAAAATATTTAAAAATATAAAACGACGATATTTAAACTATATAATAATCATGTATAAATTTTGGAAATGATTTTGAGTTAAATTGACTTTTGTTGACTTCTGCATATTAGACTCGAGCATTAGGATTGTGGTACACTATGACTTGACTTAATTTGTTAGACAAATATTGACCAACATATAATTATATATAAATAATTTAGGTTCGTGAATCCAAGGCCAACCTTACACTTGTTCAATGATGTTATATGTATTTTTACTACAAAATACAGTATGGTGAGTTTCATTTGCCTTTTTACCCTTTATATTTTTGGGCTGAGAATACATGCGCAATTTTTATAAATGTTTTACGAAATAGACACAAGTAATCGAAACTACATTATATTGTTGAATTATCGAAATCGAATATGCCCCTTTTTATTAAGTCTGGTAATCTAAGAATTTGGGAACAGACACCCTAATTGACGCGAATCCTAAAGATAGATCTATTGGGTCCAACAAGCCCCATCCAAAGTACCGGATGCTTTAGTACTTCGAAATTTATTTCATGTCCGAAGGAGGATCCCGGAATGATAGGGGATATTCTTAAATGCATCTTGTTAATGTCGGTTACCAGGTGTTCAATCCATATGAATGATAATTTTGTCTCTATGCATGAGACGTATATTTATGAGAACTGGAAATGAAATTCTTGTGGTCTATTAAAGTGATGAAAATGATCGATTATGTAAAACTAATGAACTCACCAACCTTTTGGTTAACACTTTAAAGCATGTTTATTCTCAGGTAATAAAGAAATCTTCCGCTGTGCATTTGCTCATTTTAAAGATATTACTTGGAGTCATTCATGGCATATTTCAAAAGACGTTGCATTCAAGTTGTTGAGTTCAATAGAGATTTTTATTAAGTAAATGACAGATTAGGTCATTTATAATTGGATATTATGAAATGGTATGCATGCCTGTCAAATTTTGATGTAAAGAGAGTTTAACTTTTAAAAACGAATGCAATATCTGAAAAATGTATCATATAGAGGTCAAATACCTCACGATGTAATCAACTATTGAGAATCGTTTATAATGTATATGAACGGTTCCCTTCAGTTAGTATCAGAGCGGTGGTCTTAGCGAACCAGGTCTGCATTAGTGTGTCTAACTGATAAGTCGTTAGGATACATTAGTGAGTCTGGACTTCGACCGTGTCTACATGTCAAAAGTTTTACTTATCATGTCTAGCCAGAAATCATCTGCTTATCACCCTTAGAAAATTTCCTGCTTAGTCTAGACACGTCTTGCTGCATTGATTGCATGAATAGTGTATAGACAAAAATTCATATCTTAGCGTATCTGCTAAATCATATCTTAGCGTATCTATTACTGTAAACGTTGCCTGATATATTCCGTAAATTCCTCCGTAATTTACGAAATCTTTTGTTCTATATATATGGATATTCTATGTAATTAGAATACCATCCGTTAGCCAAAATCATTTCATATAAAAAAAATCCTTTATCCAATCGTATGAAATGGAATTTGTCATCAGTTCAAGTCACTCGGATTCCGAAATGAAATCCCATTCAAGCTCCTAAAGCAGTGTGACCGGAATGGATCAACCAATCAGCCATAATCTATTTTGGATGAATTGGGGATGGGTTCGTAGCCTCCTCAATCATTGGAGACAAGAAGAAGGTGATCCTTTCCATCCACCACATTGCCCTCTTGACGAAGAACCTGAAGCACTTACCGGCGAACCTGTCCGAAACACTATTTTTTCTCTCATTTCCAGAGTATCTCATCATGATTATATACTACATCAAATTCTAGATTTTATTTATCCACTCGTCTGAACCGACAATCACCCCGGTGTAATTGAAGAAGTCAACGAGCTTCGCGCTCGGGTAGTGACTTTGGAGAATATGGTGCAAAGATTACAAACACCAGCAGCAGCATCAGCAGCATAACTAGTACCACCATCATCAACGCCAACAGTACCATTACCACCTCCCACCACAACCGCGTCGTAAACATCAAATTTCACAATCTGTCCCACGAGCATCAACGTCATACGCACCATAGATACCAAGGAGTACCAACAACAATAACTGACGAAGTATTAACTCATAACTTCATTGGAGAAACATTCTGCGGCAATTATGTAATCTCTAAAGTCTTAGAGATTATCTAATCTAGCCCTAACCATAAATCAGTTAAGCGAACTAAAATGATAGAAGGAAGAGTAGAAACCCTGACAAAAATGGTGTGTGATTAACAAGCTAAACTTGTTTTTACCAACAGCATCATCAGTACCGTCAGCGTCACCAGCATCGTCAGTGCAGTCAGTATCAGAATCAACAACATCTATAATATCACAAACTCCGTCAGTTCAAGAATCACTGTGGACATCATTACAAATCAATAACGCGTATATTGTATTAACGAGTTATGAAGAATTAACTCATTCCCTCTGAAGAAATTATATGTATATTATATATATATATATATATATATATATATATATATATATATATATATATATATATATATATATATATATATATATATATATATATATTTTGAAATAAAAATAAATCTTTCCGTGCTAAACTATTGTGTGTGAATCTTAACTACTCGGTTAATTCATATTACAAATATGCAATAATGTACGTCCTTCGGCCATAACTTAACCATCGTTAACTACAATCTTTTCCTCAATTCAACAAATTCCAATTCATAATAAATCAAGTATATATTTGATTTTACACTTTCATCGTCGATGTACCCAAAACTTTTTAGATACCATCATTCGTACTTTGCGAAGTTCATAAGAATTTAACAAAAACCAACATCACGCCTCAACATATAACGAAGTATTGATTCATAATTTCAATATTATTAAAGAAATACTTATGTAATCTCTAAAGCCTTCGAGGGATTATTCAATTCTGGTTACAACTGTAAATCGAATGAGTTTAATTTAGTATTAACTCATTGAAATCTATGTTATATTTTCGTAAAGACTGTAATAAAATTCTTTTGTACAAAATATTAATTGTGAAATTTTTTTTAACGGGTAGGTAATACCCAAGATATATATATATATATATATATATATATATATATATTCACAATTAATATGTTACATTCTTCGAATCTGATTAAGCAAATTATCAACTATACTTCCAATTTTTTCAATAATATACATCCTTTTATAGAAATCAAAACAACCATACTCATTTAAACCCAATTACATATTATGATTTTGAAACCTCAGAATTCAAATCGAGATATAACCGGTACCATCACTTTTAGATTCCTACATCTTTCAAAGTTATACTTTGACTTCAAAACTGTGTTAGAACATCAAATGTATATTAACGATTACAATCTGTGTTCAAACCCTTCGAAAATTTCTGAAGACACTTCAAATAATGAGCAATCGAGATGATGATCCAACCACATATTACCCGCAGTTATGTACTTAAAAAGCTCTCGAAACCAAATTCATAATTCAACATATATCTGTGTCAAATCCTTTGGCATTTATCAGCAAAAATGACTTTGCAATTCCTTTCCAAAGTAGTCAGTTTTGTCACAGCTCCAACAAGTCAATTTCGACTCTTCATTCGACGCAACCTTATTATAACCCTGATAACTATGCGTGCTCTTTTATTGTTACTGGGGAACCTTTCATATCTCGCCACATTAGTAGTAAACCTATCAACAACCGTAATGATATGAGATTTTTCCGAAGAATCATTATAATTACCGAAACCCCATCATTTACTCATTCACATCTTGTAACGAGAATTGCCATACAAGTCATCGGGAATTAGCAATCAGTATTTTGAAATCTCGCAGCATGTCTACGCCAACAGTTATATGTGTATATATAACGTCTATCTTCTGGACTTAATTTGAATGTGAAGTTTCTGAAAAACACTCCGAACTACGAATTGGTTCTCCGAAAATGGAAAAAATGCTGATGAAGCAGCAAAAAACTATAAACGACTTTAACAGTAAAAGTTGGATGATAATGAAAGAAGTGTCCTGGCAAAGCGCAGAAAAAGAGAAGTCTTGGAACTGGAAAACGGATTGAGCAAAGTATGAAGGAGGCTGTGTACAAATCACAAAGACTGAACCTGACTTCAAAGAATCCAAATGATTCAGTACCTGCTGAAGTCATTAATGAATACCTTGCTCCTAACTCTAAACCCCTGCAAACAATACCCTTCATCATCCTCTGATATTAGAAATTCTAAGATATCATCGTATATTTCATTATAAATATCCTCCATAATTCTGAAGATATTTTCATAATTATTCTTATCTGAAATCATTTACCTCTTCGCGCTATCTGTATTACATTATAAAAGAAACTGTTTTAGTTTCTAAATTTTGAAACCTTCGAGTTTAAAATAAGAATGTTTCGAAGTAGTGTTGGGAACTGAAGCATGAATTAGTATAATATAATGACACTTGATCAACGTGATTATATTACAGTAAGTCATGCTGAGTTTCTAAATGGAACGTGATGATTCACAGATCATAACATCATCATGTGCCATGTTATACGACTCTTGTATTCTATTTAACCTCTAAAATATCAAGAAAATATTTCTTGATGATTCGGCTTTTTCCGAGGTATTCTGGTAATTTGACAAGTCAAGATCGTGCCATCACAATTTCCTTCTTAGAACATTAACAATGTTCATTCCGAAATTCATATCTACGAATTCTGGACCATTACAAGCGATGCGTAATCGTAAGAAGAAGAAATGGAGGCACAAAGCTCCGAAATAGAAATTAGAGTATAAATCGCAGCAAATAAAAGAAAGCATTAACTGGAGATAACAAGGAGTATAGGAAACAGAAATAGGGACATTGAAATATAAGGGGAGATATAAAGCTCGATAACAACACATAAATTACAAACCGTGTATATCAATGTTTATCGCAACATAAAGACTTGGGAGAACTATAAGCACTATAACCCCAAGGGCAAAGTAGAAGTAAACAGATTCCTCTGGTGGAAGTTGGAAAAGGAGAATAATGGTTGCGATAGTAAGGATAATGACAAGGATAAGAACTGGGTTAAGCATTTTCGTTATCTATTGAATTTAGGAATTGAGTATAGGAATGGTAAAAGTAACGGAACAGAAGAAGTTAATTTATAGTGAAATAGCTGATAGAGAAATCAAGGAAGATCTCCGCATTTAAATAGAGAGATCCTAATTTCCTTATTCGCCGAAGCATCAAATCTTTTAGATTTCGAAGATTTTCTTTAAATCCCATGAATTCCGGAATTCAACCAAGACAACGTCAAAAGTTAAGATAAAACTTTATTTCTCATTTCATTCCTTTTGAGACAGCTTCACTCGTACGCTTCACATAATCGAATCGTTTTATCTATATTACTCAACGATAATAAAACTTTATGTATCAGCTCATAATTGTCATGAAATCATACTTATTGTCATCCATGACCATTCCACTCAAATTTCGGGACGAAATTTCTTTAACGGGTAGGTACGGTGACGACCCGGAAATTTCCGACCAAATTTAAACTTTAATTTTTATATTATTCTGACACGATAAGCAAAGTTTGTTAAGTTAAATCTCAAGGATTTTAAACCATGTTCATACATTCAATTAAACCTCGACCAAATTCCAATGATTCACGAACCATTATACGAATAGGCATGATTTTATATGTATATGTGTATATGTTATAGCTTGAAAACGTTAACAAGGCATTAGACGTATAATACGTTACATAAACATATTTGTTTCAGAATATATTTTAAAAATAATTATTGACGAAACTAAAAGATAAGTTGAATTATCAGATACATTTAATTATGATTATTAGACCCTGATGAGAGGTCCACTTTGATTTAGAAAACTTTTTCTTTTTAACGGTATCCGGAATATTTGGTAAAGTAGTTTACAAAAGTGTCATTTACGAGAGTTAGTCAAAAGTTAGTAATCATCTCCGTTTAAATTTCAAAAGTGTACCTCACTTTGACTAGCTCGCGTCCCTTGATAATCAACTAATTAGTTTTTATATTAAAAACATTAATTTGTAAAATAACTACTATTACTTAAGGACGAGTTAAATTATATCAACCGAACTTTGAAATGTAATTAGTTTTGAAAGACTAAATCATTTGATGAATATTTCATATACATACATATATATATTGTATAAATTTACAATTTTTATATATTTTTAACTTAGTCATAAAACGTCCTGATTTAAAATAAAATATTTTGACAAACAACGGACCACTGATTTATAGAAGCAAATGACCACAACACTCAACTATATAAGTCACATTTTTTATAAAGTAAATTGTTGATGAGAAAGTCAAATTATTAATAAGGGTACACGTCGCGTAACGTAAAAGGCTAGTTTTCTAAACGTACGAAAGTGCGCTCGAGAAATCGAAAGTGGTACATGAGTCGTGAGACCACGTCCGTGTCATTTTTGTAAAAATTATATTTTTACCATGAGCGTAAATATAATATAATATTTAATTAATTCTAAAGATTAAATATTATATATTAAATAAATATATATCTATGCATAAGAAAACGTTGGCAATATGTTTTTGGACGAGCATGGGGTTAGGTGGTGCCAAGTTTTATATAAATTGATTGATCGTTTCATTTTTGGGATTCATTCATTCATTTCATCGAAATACTTATAAACATATATATGTATTTATATTATCATTATTATTATTATTAGTATTATGATTAATATTATTATTAATCTTAATTAGTAGTATTAGTATTATTAGTATTATACATAAAATATTACGACGAGGTTCTGCTCAAATGTTTTTTTTTTTTAAAACTGGATATCGAGTAGGATAGGGCTAAGGAAATTATGGGTTATAGCTATGGAGGTGATGGGTATGGTTCATGAGTATGCTCTGGAGGTCAATTTAGTGTTTATTATCTTCGTCGCATCTACGTACCTCTCCTGCAATATTGAATCTCAATATTGATACGTGAGTACTCGTAAATTAATTTTTACATATTAATAGTGTATCCCTGACTAGTACTCGAGAAATAGAATTATGCATGCTTGTACTTTTGATATTGCCCTTAGATAGGTTATGTTGAATCTTGAATTAGTTACACATGCGGTTGAGATAAGGTATATGATATGCATGTTCTTGGAAAGCTAGCGAAAAATTAAGAACTTCTCCTTTAGATATCGAATGGTTTCGATGAACGGATTAGAAGTTATAGTCAATTGAAGTTTTGTAAAACTGATTATTATTATCGTCGTTATTATCGTTATTCTAATTTTTATCCAATTATTATTATTATTTATTATTATTAGTATTATTATAATTAAAATTTATATTAGTAAAACTTAATTATTATGATTACTATTATTATCATTAAAATGAACGCGATAGAAAAGACGATTTAAAAGCTATTAAATGAATCGATTAGGAAATAATGAGTATGAGTATCATGATGAAATTTAAATATTATAAGATAATGATTTAGATAAAATTATCGTTCTTATTATTATTATCATTACTATTGTTATTAAAAGTATTGTTAGTATTAAAACTATCATTTTAACAAAAATTATCATTTTAATAGAAATGTCATTGTTATTATAAAATATCATTATTATTATGATTTTAAAAAAAATTATTATTTTAAAGTTAATATTAAAAAGTATCGTAGATATTAAAGTTATCACAACTAGAATTATCATTTTATCATAACATCATTTTTTAGTAAATATAAATATTAATATTTTTATTCATAAGAATAATAATAATTATTATTACAAAATAATACAATTTTTACTTATTATTATTATCAATGTTAATCTACCAAATAAATATGTAATACAAATAATATAATTACCTTAATAAAACTTATAATAATATTTTTATGATATTCAATGAACTTTACAAATTTTATTATCTAAGATATATAAAAGTATATTTTTATATAAAGTTTTAATTATTAATAAAAGAAGTATATTATTTACTCTAATAAATCTTTTTTTAAAATATTTAAAAATATAAAACGACGATATTTAAACTATATAATAATCATGTATAAATTTTGGAAATCATTTTGAGTTAAATTGACTTTTGTTGACTTCTGCATATTAGACTCGAGCATTAGGATTGTGGTACACTATGACTTGACTTAATTTGTTAGACAAATATTGACCAACATATAATTATATATAAATAATTTAAGATCGTGAATCCAAGGCCAACCTTACACTTGTTCAATGATGTTATATGTATTTTTACTACAAAATACAGTATGATGAGTTTCATTTGCCTTTTTACCCTTTATATTTTTGGGCTGAGAATACATGCGCAATTTTTATAAATGTTTTACGAAATAGACACAAGTAATCGAAACTACAATATATGGTTGAATTATCGAAATCGAATATGCCCCTTTTTATTAAGTCTGGTAATCTAAGAATTAGGGAACAGACACCCTAATTGACGCGAATCCTAAAGATAGATCTATTGGGCCCAACAAGCCCCATCCAAAGTACCGGATGCTTTAGTACTTCGAAATTTATATCATGTCCAAAGGAGGATCCCGTAATGATAGGGGATATTCTTAAATGCATCTTGTTAATGTCGGTTACCAGGTGTTCAATCCATATGAATGATAATTTTGTCTCTATGCATGGGACGTATATTTATGAGAACTGGAAATGAAATTCTTGTGGTCTATTAAAATGATGAAAATGATCGATTATGTTAAACTAATGAACTCACCAACCTTTTGGTTGACACTTTAAAGCATGTTTATTCTCAGGTAATAAAGAAATCTTCCGCTGTGCATTTGCTGATTTTAAAGATATTACTTGGAGTCATTCATGGCATATTTCAAAAGACGTTGCATTCAAGTCGTTGAGTTCAATAGAGATTTTTATTAAGTAAGTGACAGATTAGGTCATTTATAGTTGGATATTATGAAATGGTATGTATGTCTGTCAAATTTCGATGTAAAGAGAGTTAACTTTTAAAAACGAATGCAATATCTGAAAAATGTATCATATAGAGGTCAAATACCTCGCGATGTAATCAACTATTGAGAATCGTTTATAATGTATATGAACGGGTCCCTTCAAAACTCACACGTTTCAATAATAAAATAAGTTTTATGAAACCGGGCCCACATATGCCGTAATACGAGTTTTGTACAAAAGTATAAGTTTCAACCGAATTAGTTTAAATTCCAAACGACACTAGAACATGATGTTTGGGGGTTAAACTACCCAATTCGCGATCAAACTTCGAAAGCTAATACATCCAAAGCGTCCCCTAACAAACAAAGCGGGATCTCTAATCTAATCGAATGCCCTTACCCTTGTCCACGTCAGAGCCTATAAAAGGTAAACAACGAGAGGGTAAGCAAAACTTAGTGAATGCAATGATTATACACGTACATATATAATATACCAACTTGCAAACACTTACACACATACCGCATACATGCTAGCAACACAATTAGCTTATCATCTCAAATACAAGCTATTAACCTCCAATACCACAAGCTAACAATACAATAGCATATATACAAATCGTACAATATCATATGCTTACGCTACAACACAATAATCATGGTTAACCAAAGTACAAAGGAATGGTACTCGAATTTCCCATCGGTGTTCATAACAACCGTTAGCGTACAACAACATATATCACTAACCCTTAGCGGAACGACAACACATATCCGTTCATAAAACCGTTAGTGTACAACGACATATATCACTAACTAGGACAACACATATCCGTTCATAAAAGCCATTAGTATACAACGACATATATCAGTAACTCGGACAACACATATCCGTTCTTAGAAACCGTTAGTGTACAACAACATATATCACTAACTAGGACAACACATATCCGTTCATAAAAGCCATTAGTATACAACGACATATATCACTAACTCGGACAACACATATCCGTTCTTAGAAACCGTTAGTGTACAACAACATATATCACTAACTAGGACAACACATATCCGTCCCTACAAATAAATACGTTATATACATACCTGTATACTTATTCCACTCACCTTGGTGCCTTGAACAATGAAATACCAAAATCCGCAATCGTTAATGGAAATTACCTATTCCATTAATCACACAACAATATTACAATTAGGGTGGATTTACAAACCAACCAATTTAATACTTAGTGCAATTTCGACCCATTAGCACTTACTTCCAATTTGACTAAGTCAAATCTCGCCCAAAACACCCATAATCGCAATCAACTAGTGATTATGTTCTAACACTACATTTTACTCAAAGTTTCATCAACAAAACACTTACTTGCATCATTATGACACAAAACCCATTTTGACCAAATCTCAAGTCAAAACACCCATTTGCAAGTTTACACCACTAATCACTTATAACCTAAGTTAACTAGTGATTTTAACACCCGAACATGATTATCAACTAATCAATTTCATCATCCAACCCCAAACCCACCAACAATGGTTATTAACACCACTTACTAGCTCAATCACCCAATTATCCACTAGTGGGTTTACTCAAGAACACCCATTTCAAAACCCCAATTATGAACACTAATCATACTATGAAAACTTGGAGTTAGAACTTACCAATACTACCACAACGTAGTTGTGAACGAGATGAACATCTTTAACACTTGGACTTTTGATCAATTCAAGCTTCTTCTTCTCCAAATCACCAAATCTCTCACTAAAAATCTCTCTCTCTCTCTAGGAATGAAATGAGAGTGTTTGTGGATTTGAAATATGATCCAAAATTGGATCCTAAACTGATAATATGGCCACACATCCGGCCTTAAGTGAAAAGACCAGAATGCCCTTAATTTAACTCAAATTAGAAAAAAGCAGAAATCTGTCGCCAGGCCAAGTGCGCGACGCGCACACTTGACCCTCCGCGGCGCGCACACAGGTCTGATCAGTTTCCAAGCTTTTCTTTTGCACCACAGTTCACACACCTTATGTACATCATATATACTCTATGTACAATAAATAATTGGGTCTTATAAGACCGCGGCGCGGATTAATGGGGTTCCAGGCTCATTTTTAGCTCATTTTAATGAGTTTAAGTGAGGGCAAATTGGTCTTTTCACATGAGTGACGGGTTTTGGCCTTATAACTAATGAAACCCTATCTTATCTTCATTTTATTCTTCTTTTCTTCCTCTCCCATTGTAACGACCCGGAAATTTCCGACCAAATTTAAACCATAATCTCTATATGTTTCCGACACGATAAGCAAAAACCTTAATGTTAAGTCTAGAAAGTTTGAAATCTATATTCGGATAATCAATTTTCCTTTGACCATGCCTGACGATTCACGAACATTTATGTGTTGTAGCTTGTATATATATATAAATATTAAATATTAAATTATGATATTGTATAAAATAAATGGTACAAAATTAACAACATATCAGATTTAATCATATCACTGGTTATTATAATAATATAGTTATTACTTTCAATATTAATGTGAATATTAGTGTTATCAGTAATATATATAACCTATAGATACGAACATTAGTCAGAAACATTATTATTATTATCTATAGAAGGGTTAGTTATCCTTTATTATTATTTTTACTAATAACTGGTATTAAACTTAGTATTTTAATAATAAAATTTCCATTTATTGTTATTATCATTATTATCATATTACTATTATCGTTATTATTATTGTTATAAAAAAAATTACAATTTATTAGTATATCTTTAATAATATTATTATTATCGTTTTTATAGTTAATATCATTATTAATATTTATGATTATAATTATTATTAATATAATTACTATTATTATTATTAATATAATTATTATTATTATAAATAATTAAATATATATTTTATGAATTATATAAAAAAAATTAAATTAAAACAGATAGATACCAGGTAACATTGGATTCTGTTTTTTTCTCTGTCTCCTATTAACCTCGTGAACCAGGGTCGTTCTTCTCATATATATCATTCTAATCGGTTCATAATTTGAGATTACAAATCCATTCTATCTTTTATAATCTGTATTAATCCTAATTACTTTCTATCATTTGTTTTATTTAAATTAAAAAAAACCAGTAAACTAACTTGTTTCCCTGTTCGAGTCTGCTAGAATCATTGAATCATTCCAACGAGTTTTTTAAAAAAAATCTAGTAATGTAATACTGATAGTAATCGACCATTGAAACTATATGTAAGTTTTCAAACCTTAAATCTTTCTATCAATTCCTAATTTTAAATTCAAGAAGTTATTTTAAGAAAATCAATCGATGGTTCATCGATCAAATTCGATTTTTCTGTTATAGTTGAAGTTCAATTGATAATATAGAAGGTTTCTAGGAGCAAATTGGGAAACATTCCATGAAGGAATCGAAGTCTCAAAGCGTCCTAAACTCAAAATCATTTTTTTTTCTGTTTTGGGTCTCGACGAACAACATATATGCTGCTTCTGTTTTTTTTTTTTTTTCGCTTTCCTTATTAATTAATTACATAAATTACTAGCTTTTCTAATTATTGCAAAGTCTTAATTTTTCTTTGGAAATTCGTTTTATGATTTTTGGTTGGGTTCTGATTGACTGGTATTCAGTGAAGAAGAAGAGAAATAACAGGAAACATATTCAGGTTATAATAGCTTGGGTTGGGATTAAATCAGATAAGGGGCAACGGCCCAATGGTTAGAGTATTAGTTTGTAAGCGGGAGGTCACGGGTTCGAGTCCCAACTTGGACAATTCTTTTTAGCACGATTTTAAAAAGGGTATAGACTTTAAACTTTATTTCTATTGCTATTTGTTTTATTTTTTTTATTATTATTAATGATATCATTAGTATTACAATTATTAGAACTTTATTATAAATATATAAGTATTAAAAACATTGATATTCATTAACATTTTTATAAGTAAGATTATTATAAATTTTGTCATTTTTATTAATATTAATATTAATATCACTTTTGTAATTATTAGTATTATGAATCTTATAATTAGATAAAAATATTATTATTAACAATATCATTAAAATTTTCATTTTAATAAAGTTAATATTAGTATTATTATTTCTAGTAAATCATTAACGTCAAAACCATCAACTGTTTTCAAATAATTATTTTGTATATAAAACATACTTAATACATATACTATAATTTATAGGTTAACTAACATTAGAGGTATAAAAACTTATATACAGCAAATTAGGTATTTACAGAGATAGACATATCAATATAACTATATAAATCATTTATATATATATATATATATATATATATATATATATATATATATATATATATATATATATATATATATATATATATATATATATATATATATATATATATATATATATATATATATAACCTAAATATATATTACACAAAGTTATAGGATATGAAATTGTTCGATCACATGTATATATTTTAATATATATATACAAATGATATAGGTTCGTGAATCCGAGGCCAACCCTACACTTGTTCAATGATGTTATATGTATTTTTACTACAAAATACATTAGGTGAGTATATAGATCCCTTTTAAACTCTAAATATTTTTGGGCTGAGAATACATGCGCTGTTTTTATAAATGATTTACGTTATGGACACAATTGATCAAAAATAAATTCTACGTTGAGTTGTACCATGGCATATTTCTTTATACTTGGTAGCTAATATTTACGTGAGGAGCGTAAACGCGAATCCTGTTGATAGATCTATCGGGCCTGACAACCCCAACCGGGCTGGACGACCAGTTTTAAACGGTTGCACATTACTTCGTTTCGTTACTACACTTGGTACGGTGTAGTAGTTATTTAAGAATATGCTGCTGTGATTTAAATGTTAAGTATGGTTACCAAGTGCTCAACGACTTTTTCATACACTTGCGAGTGTATTATGTATGTATATGAAATCTTGTGGTCCATAGTTATAACGCTGCTAGCAATAAAACCTATATCTCACCAACTTTATGTTGACCTTTTAAAGCATGTTTATTCTCAGATACAAATTAAGTCTTCCGCTGTGCATTTGCTCATGTTAAGGACATTACTTGGAGTTGATCATCGCAATGGGACCAAATGTTGATGACTACGTCCAGGAGGATTAGGACGGGTCTTTACAGTTGGTATCAGAGCGTTGGTCTTAGTGAACCAGGCCTTGCATTAGTGTTTCTAACTAGTAGTTGTTAGGATACATTAGCGAGTCTGGACTTTGACCGTGTCTACATGTCAAAAAGTTTTGCTTATCATTTTTAGTCAGAAAACATCTGCTTATCATCCTTAGGAAATTGTCTGCTTATCATTCTTAAGTCTAGACACGTCTTACTGCATTTAGTGCATCGATAGTGTATAGACGATATTCATATCTTCGCGTATCTGATAATTCATATCTTAGCACATCCGTAGACTTGCCTGACATATGTCATAGGTTCCTCTGTAGTCTACGAATCTTTAGTATTATATCTATAGATATTCTATATAGTTAGAATATCATCCGATATCCGAAAATCATTTCACATCAAAGATCCCTTCCATCCACCGAATTACTCACTTGGCGATGAACCTGAAGCACTTACCGGCGTACTTGTTCGAAACACCATTTTCTCTCTCATTTCTAGAGTATCTTGTCACGATTATATACCATCCCATATTCCGAATCTTGTTCATTCGCTCGCTCCAACCGCCAATCATCCTGGTGTACTAGCAGAAGTTAACGAACTTCGCGCCGCGTGACGGCTTTGGAGAATATGGTGCGAAGATTATAAACACCAGCAGCAGCACCGGCAGCATAACCAGTACCGCCAGCAATCACATCCGCACCACGTGCCTCAATAACCCATCTGTACTTCGAGTATGATCTTCGTTCTACATATCGCTCTACATTGAATATCTTCGCTTTACGTATCGTTCTATCTCATTTATCCTCGTTCGACATGGTGATTATGTAATCTCTAATGTTTTAGAGATCATGTAATCTAGTAATAACGATAAATCAAATGAGTTTAATATCTTATTGACTCATTAGATCCATGATTACATCCGAAGGAAACATATATGCAAGTATATTTTCATAAAGATTGTAATTAAAAATTCTTACGTACAAACTATTAATGATGAAAATATTTTAACGGGTAGGTAGTACCCAAGGAATATTTAAAATTCACATTAACAAGTTACACTGTACATTCTTCGAATCTGATTCAACGGTCATTTATTATCCTACTTACAACCACCGATATTCATATCCGCTCACCCCGGAATAACCATTTTCATTCAAACTTCATATTCGGATTTTGACCTATCAGAATCCAACAAGTGGCATAATGAAGAAAACATTGGACAAATAAAAATTGTTAGAAACAAACGAACTAATTAATTGAAATATTGTTAAGATTCCACGCTAACTGTTCCTAGCTAACTGTTCACAGCTAACTGTTAATTCCGTATTACATTTTATTTATTGTCATTTAATTTATGTTATTTACTTTTACGCACTTTAAATAACGGGACATGTATACAAGGTTTCGACCTATCATATCGACCCATCTATATATATATATTTCGGAACAACCATAGACACTCTATATGTGAATGTTGGAGTTGGCTATACAGGGTTGGAGTTGATTCCAAAATATATATATGGTTTGAGTTGTGATCAATACTGAGACCGGTACACGGGTCACGATACGTATTAATTAATTCGAATATTATATATTTAATTTATATATGAATTTATTGGACCATTGGACAATTGGACTGTTGGACTGCTAACTTTGGACAATTAAAATGAATTAAAATATTGTTTATAACATATGAGACTAAACAATTCTTCAAGTTTGCCACTTGATTCCATCTTAAACCTCATTCATATCTTGACGATTAAAATCCGCATTCAAACCTATCATGATTCTTAAAAACACCTCGATCGAGAAGTTGAACCAGCCGCACCTCGTCTATGGAAGAAAGATTTATGCATACCGTTATGCACCTGAAAAACTTTCGAAATCGAAGTTATAGTTAAAATGTATTCGCGTCGAATTCCTTATCATTCATTAGCAAAAACAACCCTACAATTCCTTTTCAAGAAGCTAATTTTGTCACAGCTCCACTTCGACTTCTCAGTGAGACTACTCCTATTATAACCTCGATATATACACCTTGTCCTTGCGCCGTCATTATCGGAAAACCTTTTATATTCCACCATACTATCATAAGCGTTTAATCATCTAAAAACACAATTGGCCCGAAAACACCTTGGATTGATAACCGACGATTCAGATATGGCTGCATTAAATGCAGAGGAAACAGTAAAATTGTAGATGACCTAAATGGCCAAAAGTTTGATGATAAAGAAGGGAGTGTTAGGAACGCTCAATAGAAAATTTGGTACTGAAAAATGGATTGAGTTAACCGTGAAGGAAACAAAGAACAAATACAAGGACTGAACCTGCCTTCAAAGAATCCAAATGATTCAGTGCCTGCTGAAACCGTTAGTAAGAACGCTACTCCTTATTCTAGACCTTTCCAGATGATATTCTTCATCATCGTCTTATCTTAGATATTATAAGATATCTTCATATTTTCCGCTATACATATTCTCCATATTTCTAAAGATATTTTCACAACTATTCCTATCTGCAATCATCTATCTCCCCGTAATATCTGCGTTACAACATAAAAGAAACTGTGTTAGTTTCTAAATTCTGAAATCTTCAAGTTTAAAATATGAATGTTTTGAAGCAGTGTTGGGAACTGATGCGTGAATTAGTATAATATAATGAAACTTGATCAACTTCATTATATTACAGTAAGTCATGTTGCGTTTCTAATGGAATGTGATGATTCACAGTACCGTCATCATGTGCCATGTTACACGGCTCATACATTCTATCCAATTCCCAAACATATTAGAAACATATCATCTTGATAGTTCTAACTTTTCAAGGATAATCTGGTAATTTGACAAATCAAAACCGTGCCATTACCATTTCTTTCTGAGAGCATTAGCTATGTTCATTCCAAATTTCATACCTACAAATTCCGGACCATTACAAGAGATGTTTAATTGAAAAGGAGGAAAAGAAAAAGAATGAAGCTCCGAAATAGAAATTGTAGTAGAAATCGCAGCAAATAGGAAAGAGCATTAACTGTGGATGACAATGATTATAGAAAACAAAAGCAAGGACATTGAAGTATAAGGGAAGATATAAAACCCAACAACCACCCAGAAACTACAAACCGTGTATATCAATACCTATTGCAACGTAAAGACACGGGAGAATTAGAAACATTATAATTCCAAGGAAATCATAAAAGTGAATAGATTCTTCTGGCGGCAGATGAAAGAGAAGAATGAAAGATATGAAAGTTAGAAGTATAATAAGAATTAGGATTGGATGGAGCATATTAAGGAAGGGGTAGAGGAAGAAAGAATAGAAGGTGTGGAGAATAAGGGAATGAAGGGGTGAATATATAGAGAAATATCCGACAAAGAAATCGAAACAGATTGCCGCTTTAAATCAGAGAAGATCCTGGTCACCAAATCTTATTACGTAAGATTTTCTTTAAATCCCTTAAATTCCGAAAATCAATAGTAACCACGTCATCGGTTAAAACGATTCCATATTCACTCATTTCATTCTTTTGTGATAGCTTCACTCGTACGCCTCACATGATCGAATCATTTTATCCATATCTTTCAATAATGATAAAACTCTATTATTACCTCATATTTATCATGAAAATATTCCTATTGTTATTTATGACAACCTCTACCAAATTTCGGGGACGAAGTTTCTTTAACGGGTGGGTACTGTAACGACCCGGAAATTTCCGACCAAATTTAAACCATAATCTCTATATGTTTCCGACACGATAAGCAAAAACCTTAATGTTAAGTCTAGAAAGTTTGAAATCTATATTCGGATAATCAATTTTCCTTTGACCATGCCTGACGATTCACGAACATTTATGTGTTGTAGCTTGTATATATATATAAATATTAAATATTAAATTATGATATTGTATAAAATAAATGGTACAAAATTAACAACATATCAGATTTAATCATATCACTGGTTATTATAATAATATAGTTATTACTTTCAATATTAATGTGAATATTAGTGTTATCAGTAATATATATAATCTATAGATACGAACATTAGTCAGAAACATTATTATTATTATCTATAGAAGGGTTAGTTATCCTTTATTATTATTTTTACTAATAACTGGTATTAAACTTAGTATTTTAATAATAAAATTTCCATTTATTGTTATTATCATTATTATCATATTACTATTATCGTTATTATTATTGTTATAAAAAAAAATTACAATTTATTAGTATATCTTTAATAATATTATTATCGTTTTTATAGTTAATATCATTATTAATATTTATGATTATAATTATTATTAATATAATTACTATTATTATTATTAATATAATTATTATTATTATAAATAATTAAATATATATTTTATGAATTATATAAAAAAAATTAAATTAAAACAGATAGATACCAGGTAACATTGGATTCTGTTTTTTTCTCTGTCTCCTATTAACCTCGTGAACCAGGGTCGTTCTTCTCATATATATCATTCTAATCGGTTCATAATTTGAGAATACAAATCCATTCTATCTTTTATAATCTGTATTAATCCTAATTACTTTCTATCATTTGTTTTATTTAAATTAAAAAAAAACCAGTAAACTAACTTGTTTCCCTGTTCGAGTCTGCTAGAATCACTGAATCATTCCAACGAGTTTTTTTTAAAAAAATCTAGTAATGTAATACTGATAGTAATCGACCATTGAAACTATATGTAAGTTTTCAAACCTTAAATCTTTCTATCAATTCCTAATTTTAAATTCAAGAAGTTATTTTAAGAAAATCAATCGATGGTTCATCGATCAAATTCGATTTTTCTGTTATAGTTGAAGTTCAATTGATAATATAGAAGGTTTCTAGGAGCAAATTGGGAAACATTCCATGAAGGAATCGAAGTCTCAAAGCGTCCTAAACTCAAAATCATTTTTTTTTTCTGTTTTGGGTCTCGACGAACAACATATATGCTGCTTCTGTTTTTTTTTTGTTTTTTTTCGCTTTCCTTATTAATTAATTACATAAATTACTAGCTTTTCTAATTATTGCAAAGTCTTAATTTTGCTTTGGAAATTCGTTTTATGATTTTTGGTTGGGTTCTGATTGACTGGTATTCAGTGAAGAAGAAGAGAAATAACAGGAAACAGATTCAGGTTATAATAGCTTGGGTTGGGATTAAATCAGATAAGGGGCAACGGCCCAATGGTTAGAGTATTAGTTTGTAAGCGGGAGGTCACGGGTTCGAGTCCCAACTTGGACAATTCTTTTTAGCACGATTTTAAAAAGGGTATAGACTTTAAACTTTATTTCTATTGCTATTTGTTTTATTTTTTTTATTATTATTAATGATATCATTAGTATTACAATTATTAGAACTTTATTATAAATATATAAGTATTAAAAACATTGATATTCATTAACATTTTTATAAGTAAGATTATTATAAATTTTGTCATTTTTATTAATATTAATATTAATATCACTTTTGTAATTATTAGTATTATGAATCTTATAATTAGATAAAAATATTATTATTAACAATATCATTAAAATTTTCATTTTAATAAAGTTAATATTAGTATTATTATTTCTAGTAAATCATTAACGTCAAAACCATCAACTGTTTTCAAATAATTATTTTGTATATAAAACATACTTAATACATATACTATAATTTATAGGTTAACTAACATTAGAGGTATAAAAACTTATATACAGCAAATTAGGTATTTACAGAGATAGACATATTAATATAACTATATAAATCATTTATATATATATATATATATATATATATATATATATATATATATATATATATATATATATATATATATATATATATATATATATATATATATATATGTTTATATAACCTAAATATATATTACACAAAGTTATAGGATATGAAATTGTTCGATTACATGTATATATTTTAATATATATATACAAATGATATAGGTTCGTGAATCCGAGGCCAACCCTACACTATTTCAATGATGTTATATGTATTTTTACTACAAAATACATTAGGTGAGTATATAGATCCCTTTTAAACTCTAAATATTTTTGGGCTGAGAATACATGCGCTGTTTTTATAAATGATTTACGTTATGGACACAATTGATCAAAAATAAATTCTACGTTGAGTTGTACCATGGCATATTTCTTTATACTTGGTAGCTAATATTTACGTGAGGAGCGTAAACGCGAATCCTGTTGATAGATCTATCGGGCCTGACAACCCCAACCGGGCTGGACGACCAGTTTTAAACGGTTGCACATTACTTCGTTTCGTTACTACACTTGGTACGGTGTAGTAGTTATTTAAGAATATGCTGCTGTGATTTAAATGTTAAGTATGGTTACCAAGTGCTCAACGACTTTTTCATACACTTGCGAGTGTATTATGTATGTATATGAAATCTTATGGTCCATAGTTATAACGCTGCTAGCAATAAAACCTATATCTCACCAACTTTATGTTGACCTTTTAAAGCATGTTTATTCTCAGATACAAATTAAGTCTTCCGCTGTGCATTTGCTCATGTTAAGGACATTACTTGGAGTCGTTCATCGCAATGGGACCAAATGTTGATGACTACGTCCAGGAGGATTAGGACGGGTCTTTACACCCATCTCCTTTCCCAAACCCTAGAGTGAGAAGGGTGTTCTAGAGTGAGAAAGAGCCAAATCGGGTAGAAGATGAGGGAATCAATCGAAGTCACAAGTGTTAATGTTGTTCCTCTCATTCACGGCCACATTTTGGTTGTAATGGTAGGCGTTGAATCCGAATTTTGTTCGTTTGATTTCTTGTTCATGTTTAGGGTTTGAGCTGGTTAGTGTTATAAACCCCACTAGTTGATAGATTTGGGGATTTTGGGTGTTGTTTGTATGTATAGACCAAATTAATGTGGGTTTAAGGTTAGATGATGAAATTGGAAGCTAGTGTCATGGTTTGGGTGTTTAAACATGTAACGACCCGACTTTTTTGACTTATATTTTTGTGCTCTATACTTTCACGAAACTGCGTATTTGTGCGTACTGTGTTAGATTATATTCTGGGATCATTATTCATGTTAATTACTTTCGTTAATACCTTAAAACGTGTTATTAAGTGCGTAATCACTTAACTTGATCCTCGAATGCATTTTTGACCGTTAGTGTCACTTGTCGTTTAAAATGAGCTATGTACTTTGTACACGTTAAACTTTTGTCATAATTGGAATATTATGACTACGTAATACTAATTTTTATTTTCTAATGACAATTACTTGGCTTATTGGTTGCTTAATTACGCTTAGTAATTTACTAATGCACACTAGTTAGTCTTATTGGACTTTTTACCTTAATGGACTTAGTCCACCCTACTCTAGCTAATGGACTTTTAAGTTAGCCCAATTTTAATGGAATTATGACCCATTAAAATGTAAGACAAAAACCCATTTAGGTGAGCCAACATATTAGCATTTTTGTTAGCCATTACTACACATGTTGCATGAGATCCCAACAACAAGCACTACCTTTAGACCACCACCATGCAAAAAGCAAAGTTTGTCTCCCCCCTTGTCCCCTAAACCCACGGCCAAACCCCCACCACCACCACTATAAATACCAAGCCTCATTCTTCACTTCACACTTCATGTCATTCTCATTTTTATACACACTTTCTCTCTAATTTTCTCTCTAGTCTTTCTCAGACTAAAATTGTAAGTTCTTGAATTTCATTTCTTCTTCTTTTTCTTCCTTAATTTCGACATCATCAGCATCATCAAAGGATCAAGCTTTTTAGCTTTTTGATCTTGTTATATCTTGTAGATTCAAACTTTGATTTGAATCCTTCAAGAACATGAAAGATTCAAGCTTTCTAGCTTTGGATCTTCATTACTTTGATGGATCTAAGCTTTATAGCTTAAGATCACTTTATTTTGTTAAAAGATCAAAACTTGTATTTATGATCTTCATGTAACTTGTAGATCTAGCTTTTTGCTTTAAGGATCTTCAAGAAAATTAAAGATCCAAGCTTTCTAGCTTAGAGTTTCATTATTTTGTTTAGATCTAAGCTTTTTAAGTTTATGATCTCATTACTTTTACTAGATCTTAGCTTTCTAGCTTATGGTCTCATTAATCTTGTAAAGATCCAAACTTTCTAGATTAGGGTTTCTTAACACTTGAGATCTAAGTTATTATTATAGATCTCACTTACTTGGAACCTTTATATGAGTTTATTGGTGATAAAAATCAAGTCTTCATCATCTCATATGATGAAGATGCATAAACTTTTGTCAAAAGGACAAAGATTGAAGCTTTATTATGTTTATACAATAAAGAGACAACTTTGATGTTCAAAACTTATAGAAAGTTAGCTTTTATTTTTAGTTGTGTGTTGATGGTTAAAACTTGGTCATAATGATGCTAAAACATCAAAGAGTTGTACACTTGAGGCTTATACGCATCAAGGATGAGAACCGTGATGAGCATCAAGCACCAAGAAACCCACCGGAGCACTTGTTTCTGTTTTCGGGGTCTAATCAGACTTCTGGGACTTCTGGAAAGTTGATTTTCAGATAGTTCGGTTCGAGTAGATGACTTTTCGTTTGAGACTCTCCTAAATCCGATATACGGTTTAGGATTTATAGCCTTCCAAAAATCACTACGCCTTCGTAACGACGTGCTGAAATTTCTGACCTACTCGCGCTTGAACCGTCGCCACGGTCAAACGACATCGAGTTAGGATCTGAAAATTGGAAAGCAGTAAGAGGACTCACAAACGGAGCCTTGGCCACTGGCCGCGCATCATTTCAGTTTGTATAGAGGTCATAGCAGCTGTCCGAAGTCAGCCCTTTGTTTCGATCTCTATTCTTATTGAAAACTTACTTTATCTTTTACGAATGATGATGTTACTTAAGACTTAACTTATTTACTTTTAAACTTTTGGGGACAATTTACTGACTTAGTAACCTTTGACTTAGGTTGAGGACCTTTGGGACCGACTTACTACTTGCATACTTTTCATATCGACTTTTACCGCACATTCACTGTGAGTTATAGCTCCCTTTTTACTTTCTATTTTTGGGGCTGAGAATACATGCGCTTTTTATGTTTTACATACTAGAAATGAGTACTTAAACTTTATATATGTGTGGGTGATATAACGGCACAAATATTCCCCTTAGCTCGGTAACGTTTAACTATTGGTTTTTGAACCGATAGACGCGAATCTTAGATATGGATCCATAGGGCTTGACATCCCCACTCGGGCTAGTCACGCTAGCATTTAATGGGTGTTTAATATTTCGAGAACATACGCACTCGCCAAGTGAGGGGGTGATATTTATATTACTTTGTTAAGTTAGTTACCGGGTGCCCACGGATAAGCATATACTTTATCATACGGATTTGAGATACTGTTTTGAATACGAAATCTCATGGTCTACATTACATTGCTGATTACAAACAAACTATAGCTCACAAACATTCGTGTTAATATTTTAAAGCATGTATTTCTCAGGTGCTTAGACGTTGTTGCTTCTGCTGTTAGACTTGCTGTTATAGTCTTGGTGCTATAGACTTGCTGTTACAGACTTGCTGTGTTAGACTTCCGCTGCATTGTTTAAAGATGTCTCAATCATGGAACTTTTTACTTTGCATTTACAACATATGTTACATTTTAACAATGGTTTTGTAATGACCTTGGTGTCACGTACTGTGACGATCGCTCCAAATCCATATGGACGAACACGTCATTCATCGATTTCATTGCGAGGTATCTGACCTCTATATGATACATTTTGTAAATATTGCATTCTTTTGAAAAGGCACACCATAAATGAATATTTAAATCAAAGGTTTTCGATATCTGATGATTTCTACATATAGACAATCACCGTAATATAATAGTTTACAATAGTACTTCCGTTGACAATGCAGTCAAAATAAGATACATGGTGATGATTTGGTGAATGCAACGTTTCCTTTAAAAATATGCCATGTAAGACTCCATGCACATAGCTTGTCTAACATATAAGCAAACAGCGGAAGACTTCTAGGGAACCTGAGAATAAACATGCTAACAAGTGTCAACACAAAGGTTGGTGAGTTCATAGTTTTAATGTTTTGCATAATCTGTACATAAAGGTGGATCACAAGATTTCAGTTGTTTCATCCAGAAACGTTTATCAAAATATTCTACAAGATTGAGCACCCTGGTAACTAAGCTTTAACGTTATAATAAGTACCCCTGTTTTAACATACATGCAACCAACATGTACAATACACACAAACCAACGTGTACTAAACTCAAATAGCATACGTCTGTTTTATAGTTCAGGCTAGGGTTTCTATACCTGGAACATACGGGGATGTCAAACCCTATGGATCCATATACAACTACTCGCGCCCACCAGTTCATATAACCGACAGTTATTAGTTACCAAAGCTAAGGGATTTTCGCTTCAAACTCGGTGTAGAATTTAGTATGTACTTGTATCCATTGCGTTTAAAATAAAGTGCATGTATTCTCAGCCCAAAAATATAGATTGCAAAAGCAATTAAAAAGGGATCTATAAACTCACCTTAGCAGCACATAAAGTCGTTCACCGAAATGTGACCGAAACTTGAAATACCAAATAACCGTAGATCTCAACCTAGAGAACATATGTTGGTCAATAATTGTCTATCAAGCTAGGTCAGGTCATAGTGTATCACAATCCTAATGCTCGAGATCGACATACAAAAGTTATCAAAAGTCATTTCAAAAAGGCAATCTGACTCATTACAATTGTTGAATGATCATGGCAATCGAAACATTTTAACATTTCACATAGTTTCCTAATATTCGTAAAATTAAACTATAGTTTTTATAAGGGTTTAAAATATGATAAAACAATCAATTTTGCCAATTATTCAACAAAACGAGACGTGCTTTATATAAGAATTCATTTACTCCGCTGGTAATATTTAAAAATTCAATTTATCAATCTTATAAACAAGTTGTTTAAATATTAATTGCAGATTCAAAAACAATTTCAATTAAGGTCAATCATAATTCAGTTGATCATATCTTTTAATTCGTTCATCGAAAGCATACGATATCTAAATGAAAAGTTATTGATTTTTCGCCAGCTTTCCAAAAACAAGCATATCATATACCTTTTATTAGTAATATATGTATTTAATTCGTGATTCATCATAAACTGTTTAACGACGAAATTTAGCATACTAGTATGCATAAATATATATATACTCGAGCACTAGACATGTATACACTATTAATATATAAAAGATAAGATATGAATGCTCACGTATCAATATTGTGATTCAATATTGCAGGAAAGTACGTAGACGCAACGGAGATGATAAACACTAGGTTAGACTTGCGAATAATACCCATGAACATTACCCATAATCTCCATAGCTATAACCCATAGTTTCCTTAGCTTAAACTCGTTTGAAAACTTGTTTTGAAATTGACATGCTCATGACTTCGTCGTAGTATTTTATGTATAATACTAATTAATAATACTCCGGACTATAAGATTAATATTAATAATAATAATAATAATAATAATAATAATAATAATAATAATAATAATAATAATAATAATAATAATAATAATAATAATAATAAATAGAGAGCAGAGATATTGAAAGTGTAAAACATTCGGCAAAAACTGGAGCATTTATAGGACTTTTGCTGAATCCATGTGCCATGCGATCGCATGGCTTGGTAGGGGATTCCCATGCGATCGCATGGGGTCCTTTTCCAGCTCATATGATTTTTTGTTATTTTCCTCGTCGACATAATAATAAATTAATATAATATATATAATTTAAATTAATTAATTATATATTATATTATATTCTCGTGCCTAGTTAACTTGTAATCTTGGTTCCGATGTCTTGTACGTTTACGTTCGACTTATGTCCCGCTTCCGGTTTCTCGAATGCATTTTTGTACGCTTAAAAAACTAGTACTTTTCGTTACGCGACGTGTACCTTTATCAAAAATTAAACTTAATCTTTGATAAACTATGTCACTCGAAGTGTAGCTTTAATCAATTAAGTGTTTTGGTTATTTGCTTCTATAAATCATCGTCTCGTAGTATATACATATACATATATACATTTTCATTTTGAAATAGTATTTTAATGTAGCAAAGTTACTGTAGCAAAGTTTTTTTACTGTAGCAAATAGGGATTTTCGAAAACACTGTAGCTTTTTGGTACTGTAGCAATTCGAAAATACTGTAGCAAATTAGTGTTTTACTGGTTCATCTTAAACGTTTTAGTTAACTTATCTAAATATCAATCAAATTAATAATCGAATGTTACTATCGTTTACTAAATAACTTGAAATCATATATATATATATATATATATATATATATATATATATATATATATATATATATATATATATATATATATATATATATATATATATATATATATGCACATTAAGTTATATATATATTGTTCGTGAATCTTCGAGAACAGTCAAAGAATAATTGATTACATGAATATAGTTCCAAAACTTGAGACTCAACATTACAGACTTTGCTTATAGTGTCGAAAACATTAAATCATTTAAAGATAAAGTTTAAATTTGGTCAGAAATTTCTGGGTCGTCACACGTACTTATCTTAATGCTTTCTATTCGTGGAAGCACGTTATTCTTTTAAAACATTTGACGTTGGTAAAGACGTCATCTTTTGTAAAACATTCGACGTTGGTAAAGACGTCATCTTTTGTAAAACATTTGACGTTGGTAAAAACGTTACCTTTTCATGAATGCAAAACTTATTTTAAAACAGCATATAGTGTTGTAACTATGTAAAGATCCTGTTTTTGATGATCCGTACACGTTGATTTTATACGGGGCATCACAAAACACTAGATTGAAAGTGTATTAGTGGAATTGGTGTTCATAAGAACAAGTTTACTAGTCAAAATGGGTGTTGGCTTTTAATTGTGTCAAATTATGTTTTGTGTAAAATTTTGATGAATCAAGTATTCAAATGGTTGATTTAAGTGTTAAAAGGTACTTTGAAAAGTTAATCACTAGTCGTTGGTGACTAAGGACGTTAATAGGATTTATGTCAAAATGAGTATTGTGAATTGGGTCAAGTTTACAATGACACGAGTTTGGGTCAAATGAATGTTTGAACACTAGTGTTAAGTGTTAAATGATGCTTTTGGATAAAATAAATTGTTGGAAATGATTCCGGGTTAAAATTGGTATTTTAACTATAAAGTCAAACTAGGTCAACCATGAAACGGGTTTTTGTGTAAAATACGAGCTATTATGCGTTAAAAGGGTTAATGTTGACGTATTTAGGTATTTCGGGTACGCGAGAACTAGTCTCGTTAGTTTTGGACTTTCGAGTAATGTTAAAAGTGCAAAAAGTGTAAAATGCACTTTAAGTCAATTTGGGCGGGTCGTGAGTCCAAATGGGTGATTGATTGGACAAACCTAGTTTAAAAGGTGTTGTTGGAGCCTAATAGAAAGTTAATTGTGATTATGAGAGATTCTGGCGAGATTTGACTTAGTCAAAGTTGGTCAAGTGTAAATAGTCGAAATTACACTTGTGATGTTTTAAGTTGAATAAGCTTAAGTTGTAGCTTATTTGCATGTATGATTTGCGTAGGTGACATACGTGAAGTTGGTGGAAGAATTTCAAGTTTACGAGTTACGCTTCTTCAAGTAATCGAGGTGAGTGGAATAATTATATGCGTAGGTATATAATGTACTTATTTGTGTAGCGTGAGATGTGAAATGTCGATGTGCTAAGACACCACGCTTTACGTAATGAGTGAAGTGTCGATGTGCTAAGACACCACTCCAAGTAATATGAAGAGTGAAGTGTCGACGTGTTAAGACACCACTCGGAGTGAAGTATCGACGTGTTAAGATGCCACTCCAAGAAATGACGAGTGAATTGTCGATGTGCTAAGACACCAGTCCAAGTAATATGAAGAGTAAAGTGTCGACGTGTTAAGACACCACTAGGAGTGAAGTATCGACGTGTTAAGATGCCACTCCAAGAAATGACGAGTGAAGTGTCGACGTGTTAAGACACCACTAGAGGTGAAGTGTCGACGTGTTAATACACCACCCGGGGTGAAGTATCGACGTGTTAAGATGCCACCTGTGGGGTTAGTGTATGACGTGTTAAGTGCACTAACGGTTGTTACGAACACCGATGGTCTTTCGCGAGTACCATTCCCTTGTACGAATGGTTAACCATGGTTATGTGTTGTGGTATAGCATTTTATATTATTCGTGTTATATGCTATCAATTGTGCTAGCTCGTGATATCGGGGATTTAGCGTTGTACTTTGAGATGGTATGCTAATTTAGAATGCTAGCGTGTATGAGGTAAATGTGTAAGTGATTGCAAGTAAGTAGGTTATATATGTACGTGTATAATTATTGTATTCACTAAGCGTTAGCTTACCCCTCTCGTTGTTTACCTTTTTACAGCTATTGTGATTGTTCGGCTAGCTAGTTGTTAGACTAGATGTGTGGGAGCGCTTGGGCTCGTTATGGTAGCTTTCAGAGATTTGGATGTGGATTGGGGATTTGGTAGTCCCCGGGATTATGCTCTTGGTATTGGGTTGGGTTATTGAGTATTAACCCGTGATTTGTGTATTTGGGTCATTGTTACAAATGATTTTGTAATGTGTCATTCGTGTACCAAGGGTTATATTATGTTGTTAAACGTAACGTTATGTATTATTAATGGGATATTGGGACCTAACTTATATAAAATAAAATAAATGTGCTTCGTTTTGGGTAAACGGATTTGAGGTTGTTACGTTTAAAGCCGTTCGACTTTTTTTCTTCTTTTCAAATTAGATAATTTTATCTATAAATACATTTCTTATCATTTCTCATTTTTACACACCAAAACATCTATTTTCTATCAATTTTTATACATTATAATCTTAATATTTATATAACTTTGGCATCATATTTACTTGATTCTGATTCCGATTCGGAGGATGTTCGTATCATTCAAATTATTCAAGGATTATATGAAGAGTCTGAAGTTGACATTTGGACCTAAGATGAAAGGACCCGTTCATATATATTATAAACGATTCACAATAGTTGTTTACATCGCGAGGTATTTGACCTCTATATGATACATTTTACAAACATTGCATTCGTTTTTAAAAGATAAACTTTCTTTACAACGAAAGTTGACGGCAAGCACACCATTTGATAATACATCCAACTATAATTAACATAATAATAATCTTGATGAACTCAATGACTCGAATGCAACGTCTTTCAAAATATGCCATGAATGACTCCAAGTAATATCCTTAAAATGAGCTAATGCACAGCGGAAGATTTCTTTAATACCTGAGAATAAACATGCTTTAAAGTGTCAACCAAAAGGTTGGTGAGTTCATAGGTTTATCATAACAATCATTTCAATATATTAATAGACCACAAGATTTTCGTTTATAAATATATGTACACTCGCAAGTGTATAAAAGTATTCTATAAGTTGTAGGCACTCGGTAACAAGCCTTAACGTTCATGTTTTACCCTCTGAAGTACACCAGATCAGGTGTGTTTAAAATAACCTCGAAGTACTAAAGCATCCCATAGTCAGGATGGGGTTTGTCAGGCCCAATAGATCTATCTTTAGGATTCGCGCCTACCGTACATAGACAAGTAGTTTAATGTTACCAAGCTAAGGGTATATTTCTGGTTTAAACCCACGTAGAATTAGTTTTAGTACTTGTGCCTATTTCGTAAAACATTTATAAAAACAGCGCATGTATTCTCAGTCCCAAAAATATATATAAAAGGGAGCAAATGAAACTCACCATACTGTATTTCGTAGTAAAAATACATATAACGTCATTTAACAAGTGCAAGGTTGGCCTCGGATTCACGAACCTATATTAATTATATATATTTATATGTTGGTCAATATTTGTCTAACAATTTTTAGTCAAGTCATAGTGTACCACAATCCTAATGCTCGAGACTAATATGCAAAAGTCAACAAAAGTCAACTTGACCCAAAATGACTTCTAAAATTTATACGTGTTTATTATATAACTTAACTATAGTCGTTTTATATATTTAAATATATTTATTAGATTTTATAATAATAAAAGTCATTTATTAATAAAAATTTATATTAACGTTTATATATAATAAAATATACTTTTATATATCTTAAGTAGTAAAATTTATAAAGTTCACTTAATATCGTAAAACTATAGTGGTAAGTATTATTAATGTAATTATATTACGCGTGGTGAAAAATATCTTTGTATCCCCTATTTATTTGATAAAATAATATTGATCATAATAATAATAAGTAAAAGTTGTATTATTTTGTAATAATAATTATTATTATTCTATAACAATATTTATATTTACAAAAAATGGTATTATGATAAAATGATAATACTAACATAATAGTAATAATGATATTTTATAATAACAATGATATTTCTATTAAAATAATAACGACGATAGTAATAATAATCATTTTAACAATAATACTAAAATTCAGTTGACTATAACTTCTAATCTGTTCATCGAAACCATTCGATATCTAAATGAAAAGTTCTTAATTTTTCGCTAGCTTTCCAATGACATGCATATCATATACCCTATCTCAGTAGCATATGTATCTAATTCAGGATTCAACAAACCTATCTAAGGACAATATCGAATGTACAAGCATGCATAATCCTATATACTCGAGCACTAGTCAGGGATACACTATTGATATATAAAAGTTAAGTTATGAGTGCTCACGTATCAATATTAAGATTCAATATTGCAGGAAAGTACGTAGACGCAACGGAGAAGATAAACACTAGATTGACCTCACGAGCATACCCATGAACCATACACATCACCTCCATAGCTATAACCCATAATTTCCTTAGCTTCGACTCATTCAAAAAAGTATTTTGAAATCACTCGGACATCACTCCGTCGTAATATTTTATGTATACTAATAATATCTTGAAATAATACAGAGCAAATATATATATATATATATATGTAAATCGATTGAGAGAGTTTAGAGAAATATATTTTCAAGTTTCTATGAAATAATGAAACCTATTGAATTCTATTTATAATAGATTTTTGAATTATTAAAGTGAATTATTAAAGTGAATTATTAAAGTATGAATTATTAAAGTGAATTATTAAAGTATGAATTATTAAAGTGAATTATTAAAGTATGAATTATTAAAGTGAATTATTAAAGTATGAATTATTAAAGTGAATTATTAAAGTATGAATTATTAAAGTGAATTATTAAAGTTAAAGTAAAGTAAAAGTAAAGTAAAGGTAAAGTTAAAGTATAGTAAAAGTATAAAAACTATGTATGTATAATACGCGTATAAATATATATAATATTAATTAAATCGTTATATATATTTAATGAAATAAAATATAAATATCGTTATATTTATTATACTGGTTAAGTAATGAGTTGTCAAAAGTGATTCTAGATATTTATAAAAGTTATATACGTTTTAATAATAAAGTTCTTTTTAAACTGAAAATGTTTTTGTACGTTTGAAAATAGATTAATAGAATATTATGAAAACCAATTTTCCACTAGCTTTTGTCTAACTTTCGTAAATGACACTTTTTATTTTTACTTATAAATAGCTTTACAAATTATTCCGAATATCGTTAAGATGAATAGATTTTCTCAAATCATAGTGGACCTCTCAACAGAGACTTGTAATCATAATTCAATGTTTCTGATAATTCAATCATTTAATATATTTTTTTTTAATTTCATCGATAATCATATTGAAACAAATACGTTCATATAAAGCATTATACGTTTAAATACTTTGTTGACATTTTCAATTTATAACATATACACATATACATACATATTCATATATGTTCATTTAATGGTTCGTGAATCATTGGAATTTGGTCGAGGTTTAAATGAATGTATAAACATAGTTTAAAATCCTTGAGGTTTAACTTAACAAACATTGCTTATCGTGTCAGAATAATATAAAGATAAAGTTTAAATTTAGTCGGAAATTTCCGGGTCGTCACAGTACCTACCCGTTAAAGAAATTTCGTCCCCGAAATTTGATAGAGGTCGTTATGGCTAACAATGGGAATGTTATTATGACGTAACGATTATGAAGTTTTATCATGTCTAAGAAGTATGGATAAAATAATTCGATTACTCGAAGCGTATGAGGGAAGTTATCGTAAATGAAGGAAATAAGATTATAGTGATTCGTCATATCTTTTGACATCATCACAATTGATCTCCGAATTTAAAGAAAATCTTTGTAATCTATGTTGGATTTGATGCTTCGGTGATTAAGTAGATTATGATTCTCTACGAATTAATACGATAATCCATCTTGATTTCTCTGTCGGGTATTTCATTATAAATCCACCTCCTTCGTTTTCTTACAACTCACACCTTCTATTCTCTCTCCCTCAACTCATATTTTAAAGTATTTGTCAATATGCTTCATCCAGTACTGATTCTCGATATACTCCTCACTTTCATATATGTCGTTCTTCTTTTTCATCTGCCTCCGGAAGAATCTCTTTACTTCTACTATACTCTCGGTTTTATAGTGTTTTTAGTTCTTCCGTGTCTTTATATTGCTATATGCATCGATATATACGGTTTATAATTTTTGGGTGGTTGTTGGGTTTTATATCTTCCCTTATATTTCAAAGCTCCTGCTTTTGTCTTCTATAATCATTGACATCCACAGTTAATGCTCCCTTCTATTTGCTACGATTTATACTCCAATTTCTATTTTGGAGTTTTGTCCTTTTGTTTCTTCTTCTTGCAATTAAGCAACGTTTGTAATGGTCCAGTATTCGCAGATATGAATTTCAGAATGAACATAGTTAATGTTCTAAGAAGGAAATGGTAATGGCACGATCTTGATTATTAATTTACCAGAATACCCTGAAAAGACCGAATCATCAAGAAAATATATTCTTGTTAGAGATTAAATAGAATACAAGAGTCGTGTAACATGGAACATGATGACGGCATGGTCTGTGAATCGTCATGTCCCATTAGAAACTCAGCATAACTTACTGTAATATAATCACATTGATCAAGTGTCATTATATTATACTAACTCATGCTTCAGTTCCCAACACTACTTCAAAACATTCATAATTTAAACTCGAAAGTTTATAGAATATAGAAACTAATAGTTTCTTATATGATGTAACACTGATAGCGCAAAGAGATAAATGACTTCAGATAAGATTAGTTGTGAAAATATCTTCAGAAATATCGTGGATATTTATAATGAAAGATATGATAATATCTTAGAATTTTTAATATTGATGGATGATGATGAAGATTTTTCTGTAAAGGTTTAGAATAAAGAGTAAGGTATTCGTTAATGACTTTAGCAGGCACTGAATCATTTGGATTCTTTGAAGGCAAATTTAGTCTTTGTGATTTGTCCACAGCCTCCTTCATAGTCTGTTCAATCCGTTTTCCAGTTCCAATCCTTCTCTTTTTCTCAGCTTTACCACCTTACTATTCTTTGTCATCAAACTTTTTTACTGTTAAGATCGTTTACAGTTTTTGATGCTTCGTCAGCATTTCAAGAACTAGTTTGCAGTTCAAAATATTTTTCAGAACTTCACATTCAAAGTATGTAAGTCCAGGAGATAGACGTTTTACGTACACATATAACTATTGGCGTAGACATGCTGCGAGATTTCAAAATACTGGTTACTGTTTTCCGATGATTCGTATGACAATTCTCGTTACAAGATGCGAATGAGTAAATGATGTGATTTCAATAAATATAATGATTTTTCGAAAAGTCAAAGATAATTGAAGTAGTTGGTAAGTTTATTGCTAAGGTGGCGAGATATGAAAGGTCCCCAGTAACGATGACGAAAGGGCAACGTATCTATCGAGGTTATAATAAGACTAGTCCGACTGAAAAGTCGAAGTTGACTTGCTGGAGCTGTGACAAAACTGTCTACTTTGAAAAAGAATTGAAAAGTCATTTTAGCTAATAAATGCCAAAGGGTCTGACACGGATACGCGTCGAACTATGACTTTGGCTTCGAGAGCTTTTTAGGTACATAAATGTGGGTAATATGTGGTTGGATCATCATCTCAATTGTTCATTGTTTGAAGTGTCTTCGAAAACTTCGGAGAGTTTGAACACATTTTGTAATCGTTAATATACATATGATGTTCTAACACCGTTTTGAAGCCAAAGTATAGCTTTGAAAGATGTAGGAATCTAAGAGTAATGTCTTCTGTTAAATCATGACTTGGATTTTGATTTGTCAAAATCAGAATGCGTAATCAAATTTGGGTGAGAATGGTTGTTTTGATTACTATACAAGAATGTATATTGTTGTGAGATTTTGGGAGTATAGTTGATGATTTGCTTAATCAGATTCGAAAAATGTAACATATTAATTGTGAATTTATATATCTCTCGGGTATTACATACCCGTTAAAAAAAATTTCACAATTAATATTTTGTACAACATAATATTATTACAGTCTTTATGAAAATATATATGTGCATATTTTCTTCAGATGTAACATAGATTTAATGAGTTAATATTAAATTAAACTCATTTGATTTACGGTTAAAACTAGAACTGAATAATCCCTAAAGACTTTAGAAATTACATAACTTTTACGGAGTATTTATTCAATAAAATTGAAATTATGAATTAATACTTCGTTATTTGTTGGTGTTTGTAACCCTTGCACCATATTCTCTAAAGCCACTACTCGAGCGCGAAGCTCGTTGACTTCTTCTATTACACCGGGGTGATTGTCGGTTCGGACGAGCGGATAAATAAAATCTAGAATTTAATGTAGTATATAATCGTGACGAGATACTCTGGAAATGAGAGAGAAAATGGTGTTTCGGACCGGTTCGCGGGTAAGTGCTTCAGGTTCATCGCCAAGAGGGCAATGTGGTGGATGGAAGGGATCACCTTCTTCTTGTCTCCAATTATTGAGGAGGCTACGAACCTATCCCCAATTCATCTAGAATAGATGATGGCTAATTGGTTGATCCATTCCGGTCACACTGCTTTCGGAGCTTGAGTGGGATTCCATATCGGAATTCGAGGGACTTGAACTAATGACGAATTCCATTTTGTTCGATTGAATAAAGGATTTTTCGATATGAAATGATTTTTCGGCTATCGGGTGGTATTCTAATTACATAGAATATCTATATATATAGCGCAAAAGATTTCGTAGATTACGGAGGAATTTACGTGATATGTCAGGCAAAGTTTACAGTAACAGATACGCTAAGATATGGATTAGCAGATACGCTAAGATATGAATTTTGTCTATACACTATTTATGCAATCAATGTAGTAAGACGTGTCTAGACTAAGAATGATAAGCAGGCAATTCCGACAAAAATGATAAGCAAAACTTTTGACATGCAGACACGGTCGAAGTCCAGGCTCACTAATGCATCCTAACGACTATCAGTTAGACACACTAATGCAGACCTGGTTCGCTAAGACCACCGCTCTGATACCAACTGAAAGGACCCGTTCATATATATTATAAACGATTCACAATAGTTGTTTACAACGCGAGGTATTTGACCTCTATATGATACATTTTACAAACATTGCATTCGTTTTTAAAAGACAAACTTTCTTTACAACGAAAGTTGATGGCATGCACACCATTTGATAATACATCTAACTATAATTGACATAATAATAATCTTGATGAACTCAATGACTCGAATGCAACGTCTTTCAAAATATGCCATGAATGACTCCAAGTAATATCCTTAAAATGAGCTAATGCACAGCGGAAGATTTCTTTAATACCTGAGAATAAACATGCTTTAAAGTGTCAACCAAAAGGTTGGTGAGTTCATAGGTTTATCATAACAATCATTTCAATATATTAATAGACCACAAGATTTTCGTTTATAAATATATGTACACTCGCAAGTGTATAAAAGTATTCTATAAGTTGTAGGCACTCTGTAACAAGCCTTAACGTTCATGTTTTACCCTCTGAAGTACACCAGATCAGGTGTGTTTAAAATAACCTCGAAGTACTAAAGCATCCCATAGTCAGGATGGGGTTTGTCAGGCCCAATAGATCTATCTTTAGGATTCGCGCCTACCGTACATAGACAAGTAGTTTAATGTTACCAAGCTAAGGGTATATTTCTGGTTTAAACCCACGTAGAATTAGTTTTAGTACTTGTGCCTATTTCGTAAAACATTTATAAAAACAGCGCATGTATTCTCAGTCCCAAAAATATATATAAAATGGAGCAAATGAAACTCACCATACTGTATTTCGTAGTAAAAATACATATAACGTCATTTAACAAGTGCAAGGTTGGCCTCGGATTCACGAACCTATATTAATTATATATATTTATATGTTGGTCAATATTTGTCTAACAATTTTTAGTCAAGTCATAGTGTACCACAATCCTAATGCTCGAGACTAATATGCAAAAGTCAACAAAAGTCAACTTGACCCAAAATGACTTCTAAAATTTATACGTGTTTATTATATAACTTAACTATAGTCGTTTTATATATTTAAATATATTTATTAGATTTTATAATAATAAAAGTCATTTATTAATAAAAATTTATATTAACGTTTATATATAATAAAATATACTTTTATATATCTTAAGTAGTAAAATTTATAAAGTTCACTTAATATCGTAAAACTATAGTGGTAAGTATTATTAATGTAATTATATTACGCGTGGTGAAAAATATCTTTGTATCCCCTATTTATTTGATAAAATAATATTGATCATAATAATAATAAGTAAAAGTTGTATTATTTTGTAATAATAATTATTATTATTCTATAACAATATTTATATTTACTAAAAATGGTTTTATGATAAAATGATAATACTAACATAATAGTAATAATGATATTTTATAATAACAATGATATTTCTATTAAAATAATAACGACGATAGTAATAATAATCATTTTAACAATAATACTAAAATTCAGTTGACTATAACTTCTAATCTGTTCATCGAAACCATTCGATATCTAAATGAAAAGTTCTTAATTTTTCGCTAGCTTTCCAATGACATGCATATCATATACCCTATCTCAGTAGCATATGTATCTAATTCAGGATTCAACAAACCTATCTAAGGACAATATCGAATGTACAAGCATGCATAATCCTATATACTCGAGCACTAGTCAGGGATACACTATTGATATATAAAAGTTAAGTTATGAGTGCTCACGTATCAATATTAAGATTCAATATTGCAGGAAAGTACGTAGACGCAACGGAGAAGATAAACACTAGATTGACCTCACGAGCATACCCATGAACCATACACATCACCTCCATAGCTATAACCCATAATTTCCTTAGCTTCGACTCATTCAAAAAAGTATTTTGAAATCACTCGGACATCACTCCGTCGTAATATTTTATGTATACTAATAATATCTTGAAATAATACAGAGCAAATATATATATATATATATATATATATATATATATATATATATATATATATATATGTAAATCGATTGAGAGAGTTTAGAGAAATATATTTGCAAGTTTCTATGAAATAATGAAACCTATTGAATTCTATTTATAATAGATTTTTGAATTATTAAAGTGAATTATTAAAGTATGAATTATTAAAGTGAATTATTAAAGTATGAATTATTAAAGTGAATTATTAAAGTATGAATTATTAAAGTGAATTATTAAAGTGAATTATTAAAGTATGAATTATTAAAGTGAATTATTAAAGTTAAAGTAAAGTAAAAGTAAAGTAAAGGTAAAGTTAAAGTATAGTAAAAATATAAAAACTATGTATATATAATACGCGTATAAATATATATAATATTAATTAAATCGTTATATATATTTAATGAAATAAAATATAAATATCGTTATATTTATTATACTGGTTAAGTAATGAGTTGTCAAAAGTGATTCTAGATATTTATAAAAGTTATATACGTTTTAATAATAAAGTTCTTTTTAAACTGAAAATGTTTTTGTACGTTTGAAAATAGATTAATAGAATATTATGAAAACCAATTTTCCGCTAGCTTTTGTCTAACTTTCGTAAATGACACTTTTTATTTTTACTTATAAATAGCTTTACAAATTATTCCGAATATCGTTAAGAGGAATAGATTTTCTCAAATCATAGTGGACCTCTCAACAGAGACTTGTAATCATAATTCAATGTTTCTGATAATTCAATCATTTAATATATATATTTTTTAATTTCGTCGATAATCATATTGAAACAAATACGTTCATATAAAGCATTATACGTTTAAATACTTTGTTGACATTTTCAATTTATAACATATACACATATACATACATATTCATATATGTTCATTTAATGGTTCGTGAATCATTGGAATTTGGTCGAGGTTTAAATGAATGTATAAACATAGTTTAAAATCCTTGAGGTTTAACTTAACAAACATTGCTTATCGTGTCAGAATAATATAAAGATAAAGTTTAAATTTAGTCGGAAATTTTCGGGTCGTCACATAAGAATTACCGATGATTTAATCGAGCATATATGGAACCTTTCGTCAACATTTTGACCTATGAATTTGTGTTTGTTATGTAATCTCTATTTTTAATATTTTTAGTTCATCTTTAATTTATAAAATCATGTAGTAGTTAAATTTTATGTATTGTTGCGTTTTAATTAAATATTTTTAATTTTTAAAATTTTATGTATTTTATTTTATATAAGTAAAAAAGATACGAGTATTAATTAAATCAAAAACTGGTGCACCCTACATGAATTTATCAAATAAATATGACACAAGGGATAGAAAAGGTGAGAAAGTGAGAAAGTGACTAACATATTTCACTTTTTAGTCAATAAGTACACCCTCACTCCCGTTTTGTGATATCACATGTATGGTTAAAAATGGTATAAGTGCATGTCTTCACTTGATATTAAATTAAATATTAAATAATTAAAGTATTCTAGATCCACCTGGTTTCTAATTTACTTCCGTAGCTATTATGATTTCGTGAATCATTTAATTTTTTAATTTAATTCAAAGTAGGAGAATTGGTTATAGCTTTCACAAAAATATTGTCTTACTTTTAGTAAATGAAATTTCAGAATTTGGTTTATTATCAACTGAGCATCAAAACACTTTACACCTCTAAATACACATAAAATCTACTTTTATTTCATTAAGTAGTCATTAGTATTTTGTGACACTAATGAATATGATTGATGGAGCTATTTAAAAATTAAAACATGAGATCGCTTAAATTATGACATACTTTTTTTTGAAAAAAAGAGTTATAATTTGTGATCGAGTAATCTTGTAATGTAAAATTACATATGATCCGTTATATTTGTTGACATATTCCACTAATCGTGTATGCATAGGGTCTATTGAATTTATATTATAAAAATCGGATACATTCGTAAAATATCAGCAAATATTATATAGTACGTTAAAAAAATCTTTAAAGACAATAAATTAATATTTATAAAAATCAAAATGGGACAACTATTTCTGAAAAGAGAAAATATCAACTAACGTTTTTTATGTTAATAATAAAAAAAATCACGGAGTAATATAAAGTTTATAGGAAATCCGATATCATTTAGTATTTATTTATGTTAAGTAATATATATATATATATATATATATATATATATATATATATATATATATATATATATATATATATATATATATATATATATATATATATATATATATATATATATATATATATCGTATATTGTATAGCAAATTCATTGATGTGATGGACACACTTTTCAGGTATGGCTTTTGATGGGATAAAGGCTCAAGACCAAAGACAAACTCAAAAGTTGAGAGATTCACAACATGGAGTTAATATGTCGGCTTTGTAAGTTATGTCCCGACTCTCATGGTCATCTATTTTTTGAGTGCCCCCGGAAAAAATGGCTTCATTAACTTGGCTTTGTCGCTTGTAAATTAGAAAGCTATATGTAATTTGTAACACCGACCATTTTTTTTATAACACAACTGGAGACTAATATATTTCAACCACAATAATTATTACATTATTACATAAATCCATATGATATGATTTGAAATATCCCGTTCTTATTGATTAAAAACGTTCCATATTAATTGATTTCGTTGCGAGGTTTTGACCTCTATATGAGACGTATTTTCAAAGACTGCATTCATTTTTAAAACAAACCATAACCTTTATTTTATAAATAAAGGTTTAAAAAGCTTTACGTAGATTATCAAATAATGATAATCTAAAATATCATGTTTACACACGACCATTACATAATGGTTTACAATACAAATATGTTACATCGAAATCAGTTTCTTGAATGCAGTTTTTACACAATATCATACAAACATGGACTCCAAATTTTGTCCTTATTTTAGTATGCAACAGCGGAAGCTCTTAGTATTTACCTGAGAATAAACATGCTTTAAACGTCAACAAAAATGTTGGTGAGTTATAGGTTTAACCTATATATATCAAATCGTAACACTAGACCACAAGATTTCATATTTCAATACACATCCCATACATAGAGATAAAAATCATTCATATGGTGAACACCTGGTAACCGACATTAACAAGATGCATATATATAAGAATATCCCCATCATTCCGGGACACCCTTCGGATATGATATAAATTTCGAAGTACTAAAGCATCCGGTACTTTGGATGGGGTTTGTTAGGCCCAATAGATCTATCTTTAGGATTCGCGTCAATTAGGGTGTCTGTTCCCTAATTCTTAGATTACCAGACTTAATAAAAAGGGGCATATTTGATTTCGATAATTCAACCATAGAATGTAGTTTCACGTACTTGTGTCAATTTTGTAAATCATTTATAAAACCTGCATGTATTCTCATCCCAAAAATATTAGATTTTAAAAGTGGGACTATAACACACTTTCACAGATATTTACTTCGTCGGGAAGTAAGACTTGGCCACTGGTTGATTCACGAACCTATAACAATATATACATATATATCAAAGTATGTTCAAAATATATTTACAACACTTTTAATATATTTTGATGTTTTAAGTTTATTAAGTCAGCTGTCCTCGTTAGTAACCTACAACTAGTTGTCCACAGTTAGATGTACAGAAATAAATCGATAAATATTATCTTGAATCAATCCACGACCCAGTGTATACGTATCTCAGTATTGATCACAACTCAAACTATATATATTTTGGAATCAACGTCAACCCTGTATAGCTAACTCCAACATTCACATATAGAGTGTCTATGGTTGTTCCGAAATATATATAGATGTGTCGACATGATAGGTCGAAACATTGTATACGTGTCTATGGTATCTCAAGATTACATAATATATAATACAAGTTGATTAAGTTATGGTTGGAATAGATTTGTTACCAATTTTCACGTAGCTAAAATGAGAAAAATTATCCAATCTTGTTTTACCCATAACTTCTTCATTTTAAATCCGTTTTGAGTGAATCAAATTGCTATGGTTTCATATTGAACTCTATTTTATGAATCTAAACAGAAAAAGTATAGATTTATAGTCGGAAAAATAAGTTACAAGTCGTTTTTGTAAAGGTAGTCATTTCAGTCGAAAGAACGACGTCTAGATGACCATTTTAGAAAACATACTTCCACTTTGAGTTTAACCATAATTTTTGGATATAGTTTCATGTTCATAATAAAAATCATTTTCTCAGAATAACAACTTTTAAATCAAAGTTTATCATAGTTTTTAATTAACTAACCCAAAACAGCCCGCGGTGTTACTACGACGGCGTAAATCCGGTTTTACGGTGTTTTTCGTGTTTCTAGATTTTAAATCATTAAGTTAGCATATCATATAGATATAGAACATGTGTTTAGTTGATTTTAAAAGTCAAGTTAGAAGGATTAACTTTTGTTTGCGAACAAGTTTAGAATTAACTAAACTATGTTCTAGTGATTACAAGTTTAAACCTTCGAATAAGATAGCTTTATATGTATGGATCGAATGATGTTATGAACATCATTACTACCTTAAGTTCCTTGGATAAACCTACTGGAAAAGAAAAAAATGGATCTAGCTTCAACGGATCCTTGGATGGCTCGAAGTTCTTGAAGCAGAATCATGACACGAAAACAAGTTCAAGTAAGATCATCACTTGAAATAAGATTGTTATAGTTATAGAAATTGAACCAAAGTTTGAATATGATTATTACCTTGTATTAGAATGATAACCTACTGTAAGAAACAAAGATTTCTTGAGGTTGGATGATCACCTTACAAGATTGGAAGTGAGCTAGCAAACTTGAAAGTATTCTTGATTTTATGTAACTAGAACTTGTAGAATTTATGAAGAACACTTAGAACTTGAAGATAGAACTTGAGAGAGATCAATTAGATGAAGAAAATTGAAGAATGAAAGTGTTTGTAGGTGTTTTTGGTCGTTGGTATATGGATTAGATATAAAGGATATGTAATTTTGTTTTCATGTAAATAAGTCATGAATGATTACTCATATTTTTGTAATTTTATGAGATATTTCATGCTAGTTTCCAAATGATGGTTCCCACATGTGTTAGGTGACTCACATGGGCTGCTAAGAGCTGATCATTGGAGTGTATATACCAATAGTACATACATCTAAAAGCTGCGTATTGTACGAGTACGAATACGGGTGCATACGAGTAGAATTGTTGATGAAACTGAACGAGGATGTAATTGTAAGCATTTTTGTTAAGTAGAAGTATTTTTATAAGTGTCTTGAAGTCTTTCAAAAGTGTATAAATACATATTAAAACACTACATGTATATACATTTTAACTGAGTCGTTAAGTCATCGTTAGTCGTTACATGTAAATGTTGTTTTGAAGCCTTTAGGTTAACGATCCTGTTAAGTGTTGTTAACCCATTGTTTATTATATCAAATGAGATGTTAAATTATTACATTATCATGATATTATGATATATTAATATATCTTAATATGATATATATACAATGAAATGTCGTTACAATGATAATCGTTACATATATGTCTCGTTTCGAAATCATTAAGTTAGTAGTCTTGTTTTTACATATGTAGTTCATTGTTAATATACTTAATGATATGTTTACTTATCATAATACCATGTTAACTATATATATATATATCCATATATATGTCATCATATAGTTTTTACAAGTTTTAACGTTCGTGAATCACCGGTCAACTTGGGTGGTCAATTGTCTATATGAAACATGTGATGACCCAGAAATTTCGACTAAATTTAAACTTAATCTTTGTATGATTAACATTTCCGACACGATAAGCAAAGTCTGTAAAACTGAATCTCAAAATTTTTGAATTACTTTTATATATTTAAATACCCTTCGGTTGTTTTCGACGATTCGCGAACAATTATATGTAAAAAGATACATATATACTATAACATGAAAAGGTAACAATGTATTAATTGTTTGATACCGTACATTAAACTTATTGGTTTAAATATCTATTTGAATGTATATGATAAGTTGAAATATTTATTATTAAAATTTATTTATAAATAACGTCCAATGTGTATTTAAAAACTGATTTATGTATATTAAAAAGATATATACATATATATAATAAACGATAGTAACATTCGTTTATTGATTCAATTGATATTTAGATAAGTTAACTAAAGCGTTTAAGATGAACCAGTTAAACACTAATTTGCTACAGTGTTTTCAAATTGCCACATTACTCAAAATGCTACAGTGTTTTAAAAGTATCCAGTATTATCACCCATTCAACTAGTCAACGACGACCTTTCAGACTTATAACTTTGGCATATACGTTTTTGTTACTGGGGAACCTTTTATGTTCCACCATATTAGCAGTAAATGTACCAGCGACTCCGTCACTCTGCTATTTGAAACTCTCCGGAAATCACTATATATACATTGAAACCCTATCATGTACTCATCCACATCTTGTAACAATAGTTGCCATTCCAACTATCGGGAAATTTGCAATCAGCATTTTGAAATCTTGCAGCACGTCTACGCCAACAGTTATATGTGTACATATAACGTCTACCTCCTCGAATTACATACTTCGAATGTGAAGTTTTTGAAAAACACCCCAAACTATGAAACTAGTTCTCTGAAATTGGAACAATGCTGATGAAGCAGCAAAAACTGTAAACGACCTTAACAGTCAAAAGTTTGATGATAAAGAATAATATGGTGGTAAAGCTGAGAAAAAGAGAAGGTTTGAAACTGGAAAATGGATTGAGCAAAGTATGAAGGAGGGTTGTGGATAAATCACAAAGACTAAACCTGCCTTCAAAGAATACAAATGATTCAGTATCTGCTGAAGTCATTAACGAATACCTTGCTCCTGATACTAAATCCCTACGGACAATATTCTTCATCATCCTCTGATATTAGAAATTCTAAAATATCATCGTATCTTTCATTATAAATATCCTCCATATTTCTGGAGATAATTTCATAATCATTCGTATCGAAAATCAATTTTCTCCTTGCGATATCTGTGTTACATCATAAAAGAAACTATTTTAGTTTCTAAATTCTGAAACTTTCAAGTTTAAAATATGAATATTTTGGAAGTGGTGTTGGGAGCTGAAGCATGAGTTAGTATAATATAATGACACTTGATCAACGTGATTATATTACAGTAAGTCATGCTGAGTTTCTAATGGAACGTGATAAAGGTTCACAGATCCCACCCTCATCATGAACCATGTTACATAACTCATTCATTCTATATAATCTCTAAATATAACAAGAAAATATATTTCTTGATGATTCGGTCTTTTTCGAGGTATTCTGGTAATTTGACAAGTCAGATTGTACTATTACCATTTCTTTCTTAGAACATTATTTATGTTCATCTGAAACTTCATACCTACGAATTCTGGACCATTATCCGTTTGACTTAAGGTCGGGAAGAGAAAACAAAAGTATGAAGCTCCGAAATATAATGGAGAATATAAAGCCCGATAACAACCCCGAAATTACAAACCGTGTATATCAATGCGTATAGCAATATAAAGACACGGGAGAATGAAAAACACTATAACCCCAAGGTAATGGTAGAAGTAAGTAATTTCCTCTGGTGGTAGATGAAAAAGAAGAATGACAGATATGAAAGTTAGAAGTATATCAAGAATCAGAACTGGATGAAGCATTTCACAATTTGTTAGAAGTATGAAATAAGGAAGAAGATTATAGAAGTGGTGAAAATAAATGCAACGGAAGTGGTCAATTTATAGCAAAATATCAGACGCAGCAATAGAGGCAGATTACGCATTTAATCAAAGAAAATCCTAATTTCCGCAAATTCTGAAGAATCAAATCTTATTTAGATTATGAAGATTTTCTATTCCTTAAAATCCAGAAATCAATTGTTACTACATCAAGAGATAAGACGCATCTCTATTCTCCATTTCACTTGATTACGATAACTTCTCTCATACGCTTCGAGTAATTGGATTATTTTATCCATATTATTCAAACATAGATAAAACTCTATTATCAACTCATATTCGTCATTAAAACATTTTTATTGTTAGCCATGACGACCTCACTCAAATTTCGGGACGAAATTTCTTTAACGGGTAGGTACTGTGATGACCCAGAAATTTCGACTAAATTTAAACTTAATCTTTGTATGATTAACATTTCCGACACGATAAGCAAAGTCTGTAAAACTGAATCTCAAAATTTTTGAATTACTTTTATATATTTAAATACCCTTCGGTTGTTTTCGACGATTCGCGAACAATTATATGTAAAAAGATACATATATACTATAACATGAAAAGGTAACAATGTATTAATTGTTTGATACCGTACATTAAACTTATTGGTTTAAATATCTATTTGAATGTATATGATAAGTTGAAATATTTATTATTAAAATTTATTTATAAATAACGTCCAATGTGTATTTAAAAACTGATTTATGTATATTAAAAAGATATATACATATATATAATAAACGATAGTAACATTCGTTTATTGATTCAATTGATATTTAGATAAGTTAACTAAAGCGTTTAAGATGAACCAGTTAAACACTAATTTGCTACAGTGTTTTCAAATTGCCACATTACTCAAAATGCTACAGTGTTTTCGAAAATCACTATTTGCTACAGTGAATTGCTACAGTAAAAATTGACTTTGCTACAGTAACTTTGCTACAGTGGTATATTTTATGGATGATTTAAGACTATATTTTGACAAAGGTACGATTCACGAAACGTAAAGTACAAGTTTTCTCAGCGTACGAAAGGGCGTTCGAAAAACCGGAACCGGGACATAAGTCGAGTGACAACGTACGACTTATCGGAACAAAAATTACAAGTCAACTATGCACGTGAATTTAATATAATATATAATTAATTAATTTAAATTATATATATTATATTTATATTTATTTTATATTATGTCGACAAGCTAGGAGCCAAAACAATGTGAGCTGTCCCTGGTCCTCATGCGAGTCGCATGGCCAGAAGGCCATTTCCATGCGAGTCGCATGACTCCAGATTCCAGGCCAGGTACTATAAATTCAGGTGTTTTGCTCGAATGAAAAATCAAACACACATACACAAATATATATTACTCCGTATAATATTTATTATTATTATTATTATTATTATTATTATTATTATTATTATTATTATTATTAAGATTATTATTAATCTTATTAATCTTATTATTAGTATTATTATTTTTGCGATACAAAAATAATAATGTACATAAAATATTACGACGGAGTACTGTCCAAGTAATTTTCAAAACGAGTTTCCGAGCGAGCTAGAGCTAAGGAAAATATGGGTTATTGCCAAGGAGGTTATGGGTAATGTTCGGGGGTATTTTTGTGAATCAAACCTCGTGTTTATTATCTCCGATGCGTCTACATGCTTTCCTACAATATTGTATATCAATATTAAACAGTGAGTTTCATAAGATCCCTTTTACTCTCTACATTTTTGGGCTGAGAATACATGCAAATGCTTTATTAACCGATATACAATATTTATATGCGTGAGTTTCATTGATCCCTTTTTATACATATTTTTGGACTGAGAATACATGCGCTGTTTTATGAAATGAATACAAAAACTAAAACTGATTTGTGTGAGTTTCATATGATCCCTTTTACTCAATATATTTTTGGGCTGAGAATACATGCGACTGTTTATAAATACTAAAAATACTAGATTTATATGCGTGAGTTTCATTTGCTCCCTTTTTAAATGCTTTTGCAATATATATTTTTGGGCTGAGAATACATGCACTTTATTTTAAACGCAATGGATACAAGTACATACTAAATTCTACACTGAGTTTGAACCGAAAATCCCTTAGCTTTGGTAACTAGTAACTGCCAGTTATAAGAACTGGTGGGCGCGAGTAGTTATATATGGATCCATAGGGCTTGACATCCCCGTCCGAGCTAGAGCGCTAGCCTTTTAACGGACGTATGCTATTTGAGAAGCGTACACGTTGGTTTGCGTGTATTATTAAGATGATTATACAAAGGGTACAAATTATATATACGTTAAAGTTTAGTTACCAGGGTGCTCAACTTTGTAGAACCGATTGATAAACGTTTCGGATGAAACAACTGAAATCTTGTGGTCCACCTTTTATGTTAAAACATATTGATAAACGTTTCCGATGAAACAACTGAAATCTTGTGGTCCACCTTTTATGTTAAAACATATTGATAAACGTTTTGAATAAAATAACTGAACTTTTGTAATCCATATTGATATACAGATTATGTGTAATATTAAAACTATGAACTCACCAACCTTTGTGTTGATATTTGAAGCATGTTTATTCTCAGGTTTCCTAGAAGTCTTCCGCTGTTTGCTTAGATGTTAGACAAGCTATGTGCATGGAGTCTTACATGACATATTTTCAAGGAAACGTTGCATTCACCAAATCATCACCATGTATCTTATTTTGACTGCATTGTCAACGGAAATACTGTTGTAAACTATTATTTATGGTGATTGTCTATATGTAAAAATCATCATATGTCGAAAACCTTTGATTTAAATATTCATTTATGGTGCGCCTTTTCAAAAGAATGCAATGTTTACAAAACGTATCATATAGAGGTCAAATACCTCGCAATGAAATCAATTAATGACGTGTTCGTCCATATGGATTTGGAGCGATCGTCACAGTTGGTATCAGAGCGTTGGTCTTAGCGAACCAGAATTTGCATTAGTGTGTCTAACCGGTTATTGTTAGGATACATTAGTGAGTCTGGACTTCGACCATGTCTGCATGATAAAAGTTGTTGCTTATAATTTTTTTTGTTAGAAATTACCTGCTTATCATTCCTTGTGTGGAAAATTACCTGCTTATCATTTGTAGTCTAGACACACCTTATTGCATGGATTGCATGACTAGTGTATAGACAAAATGAATATCTTAGCGTATCTGTTACTGTTACCTTTACTTGACAGTTTCCGAAAGTTTCTCCATAATTTACGGATCCTTTGTACTATATAAAGGTATTCTATGTAATTAAAATATCATCCGATATCCGAAAATCATTTCACATCGAAAATTATTTATCTAACCGTGTAAGATGAATTCTGCAAGTAATTCGAGTTCTTCGGATTCCGATATGAATTTCCACCTGAGTTCCGAAAGCAGTGTAACCGGAATGAATCAACCAATCAGTCATCACCAATTCTGGATGAATTGGGGATGGGTCCGTAATCAACTTAATCAATGGAGACAAGAGGAAGGCGATCCTTTCCACCAACCGAATTCACCTCTTGGTGAGGAACCTGAGGCACTTACCGGCGAACCCGTTCGAAACACTATCTTTACCCTAATTTCCAGGATATTTCGCAACGATTATATGATAACTAGAATTTTAAACTTTATTCATCCTCTCGTACCAACCGCCAATCATCCCGGAATAATAGAAGAAGTTAACGAGCTTCGCGCTCGAGTTGTGGCTTTGGAGAATATGATGCACAATTTGCAGGCATCACAGGCAGCACCGGTAGCACCACCAGAACTAGCAGCACAACCAATAACAGTACCAGCACCACCAACAACAACATCCGCACCGTAAACCTTAACCTCACAATCTGTCCCACGAGTATCAACCTCATACGCACCGTAGGCACCGAAGAATACTAATAACCATAAACGATGAAGTATTAATTCATAACTTCATTGGAGAAATATCCTGCGACGATTATGTAATCTTTAATATAGAAGAGATTATTCGTTTCTAGTTCCAACCGAAAATCAAATGAGTTTAATAACTCATTAAATCTATATTACATCTGAAGGAAATATACATACATATATTTTCATAAAGATTGTAATTGAAAATCCTTTTGTACAAACTGTTAATGATGAGAATATTTTAACGGGTAGGTAATACCCTAGAAATATATAAATTCCACATTAATATGTTACACTATACATTCTTCAATTCTGATTCAGCAATCATTAACTATACTGCTCAAACCTATAGATATACGTATCTGTTCATCGCAGAATAACCATTTTCATTCAATTTCATATTCTGATTTCGATAGATCAGAATCCAAGTCAAGATTAAATGAAAAACATCACTCTTAGATTCCTACATCTTTCAAAACCATGCTTCGAAAACCATGCTTTGAATTTAGAACAGTACTAGAACATCATATGATTATATTTTGCGTTCAAACCCATCGAAATTCTTGGAAACACTTCAACTAATGAACAAACGAGAAGACAAACCAACTACACGATATCTACGAGAAGAAAGATTTGTACTTATAATCATATATCTGGAAAGCTCTCGAAACCTAAGTAAAACTTTAACACGTATCTGTGATAAATCCTTCGGCATTATTATTACTGAAAGTAACCTTGCAATTCCTTTTTAAAAGTATCCAGTATTATCACCCATTCAACTAGTCAACGACGACCTTTCAGACTTATAACTTTGGCATATACGTTTTTGTTACTGGGGAACCTTTTATGTTCCACCATATTAGCAGTAAATGTACCAGCGACTCCATCACTCTGCTATTTGAAACTCTCCGGAAATCACTATATATACATTGAAACCCTATCATGTACTCATCCACATCTTGTAACAATAGTTGCCATTCCAACTATCGAGAAATTTGCAATCAGTATTTTGAAATCTTGCAGCACGTCTACGCCAACAGTTATATGTGTACATATAACGTCTACCTCCTCGAATTACATACTTCGAATGTGAAGTTTTTGAAAAACACCCCAAACTATGAAACTAGTTCTCTGAAATTGGAACAATGCTGATGAAGCAGCAAAAACTGTAAACGACCTTAACAGTCAAAAGTTTGATGATAAAGAATAATATGGTGGTAAAGCTGAGAAAAAGAGAAGGTTTGAAACTGGAAAATGGATTGAGCAAAGTATGAAGGAGGGTTGTGGATAAATCACAAAGACTAAACCTGCCTTCAAAGAATACAAATGATTCAGTATCTGCTGAAGTCATTAACGAATACCTTGCTCCTGATACTAAATCCCTACGGACAATATTCTTCATCATCCTCTGATATTAGAAATTCTAAAATATCATCGTATCTTTCATTATAAATATCCTCCATATTTCTGGAGATAATTTCATAATCATTCGTATCGAAAATCAATTTTCTCCTTGCGATATCTGTGTTACATCATAAAAGAAACTATTTTAGTTTCTAAATTCTGAAACTTTCAAGTTTAAAATATGAATATTTTGGAAGTGGTGTTGGGAGCTGAAGCATGAGTTAGTATAATATAATGACACTTGATCAACGTGATTATATTACAGTAAGTCATGCTGAGTTTCTAATGGAACGTGATAAAGGTTCACAGATCCCACCCTCATCATGAACCATGTTACATAACTCATTCATTCTATATAATCTCTAAATATAACAAGAAAATATATTTCTTGATGATTCGGTCTTTTTCGAGGTATTCTGGTAATTTGACAAGTCAGATTGTACTATTACCATTTCTTTCTTAGAACATTATTTATGTTCATCTGAAACTTCATACCTACGAATTCTGGACCATTATCCGTTTGACTTAAGGTCGGGAAGAGAAAACAAAAGTATGAAGCTCCGAAATATAATGGAGAATATAAAGCCCGATAACAACCCCGAAATTACAAACCGTGTATATCAATGCGTATAGCAATATAAAGACACGGGAGAATGAAAAACACTATAACCCCAAGGTAATGGTAGAAGTAAGTAATTTCCTCTGGTGGTAGATGAAAAAGAAGAATGACAGATATGAAAGTTAGAAGTATATCAAGAATCAGAACTGGATGAAGCATTTCACAATTTGTTAGAAGTATGAAATAAGGAAGAAGATTATAGAAGTGGTGAAAATAAATGCAACGGAAGTGGTCAATTTATAGCAAAATATCAGACGCAGCAATAGAGGCAGATTACGCATTTAATCAAAGAAAATCCTAATTTCCGCAAATTCTGAAGAATCAAATCTTATTTAGATTATGAAGATTTTCTATTCCTTAAAATCCAGAAATCAATTGTTACTACATCAAGAGATAAGACGCATCTCTATTCTCCATTTCACTTGATTACGATAACTTCTCTCATACGCTTCGAGTAATTGGATTATTTTATCCATATTATTCAAACATAGATAAAACTCTATTATCAACTCATATTCGTCATTAAAACATTTTTATTGTTAGCCATGACGACCTCACTCAAATTTCGGGACGAAATTTCTTTAACGGGTAGGTACTGTGATGACCCAGAAATTTCGACTAAATTTAAACTTAATCTTTGTATGATTAACATTTCCGACACGATAAGCAAAGTCTGTAAAACTGAATCTCAAAATTTTTGAATTACTTTTATATATTTAAATACCCTTCGGTTGTTTTCGACGATTCGCGAACAATTATATGTAAAAAGATACATATATACTATAACATGAAAAGGTAACAATGTATTAATTGTTTGATACCGTACATTAAACTTATTGGTTTAAATATCTATTTGAATGTATATGATAAGTTGAAATATTTATTATTAAAATTTATTTATAAATAACGTCCAATGTGTATTTAAAAACTGATTTATGTATATTAAAAAGATATATACATATATATAATAAACGATAGTAACATTCGTTTATTGATTCAATTGATATTTAGATAAGTTAACTAAAGCGTTTAAGATGAACCAGTTAAACACTAATTTGCTACAGTGTTTTCAAATTGCCACATTACTCAAAATGCTACAGTGTTTTCGAAAATCACTATTTGCTACAGTGAATTGCTACAGTAAAAATTGACTTTGCTACAGTAACTTTGCTACAGTGGTATATTTTATGGATGATTTAAGACTATATTTTGACAAAGGTACGATTCACGAAACGTAAAGTACAAGTTTTCTCAGCGTACGAAAGGGCATTCGAAAAACCGGAACCGGGACATAAGTCGAGTGACAACGTACGACTTATCGGAACAAAAATTACAAGTCAACTATGCACGTGAATTTAATATAATATATAATTAATTAATTTAAATTATATATATTATATTTATATTTATTTTATATTATGTCGACAAGCTAGGAGCCAAAACAATGTGAGCTGTCCCTGGTCCTCATGCGAGTCGCATGGCCAGAAGGCCATTTCCATGCGAGTCGCATGACTCCAGATTCCAGGCCAGGTACTATAAATTCAGGTGTTTTGCTCGAATGAAAAATCAAACACACATACACAAATATATATTACTCCGTATAATATTTATTATTATTATTATTATTATTATTATTATTATTATTATTATTATTAAGATTATTATTAATCTTATTAATCTTATTATTAGTATTATTATTTTTGCGATACAAAAATAATAATGTACATAAAATATTACGACGGAGTACTGTCCAAGTAATTTTCAAAACGAGTTTCCGAGCGAGCTAGAGCTAAGGAAAATATGGGTTATTGCCAAGGAGGTTATGGGTAATGTTCGGGGGTATTTTTGTGAATCAAACCTCGTGTTTATTATCTCCGATGCGTCTACATGCTTTCCTACAATATTGTATATCAATATTAAACAGTGAGTTTCATAAGATCCCTTTTACTCTCTACATTTTTGGGCTGAGAATACATGCAAATGCTTTATTAACCGATATACAATATTTATATGCGTGAGTTTCATTGATCCCTTTTTATACATATTTTTGGACTGAGAATACATGCGCTGTTTTATGAAATGAATACAAAAACTAAAACTGATTTGTGTGAGTTTCATATGATCCCTTTTACTCAATATATTTTTGGGCTGAGAATACATGCGACTGTTTATAAATACTAAAAATACTAGATTTATATGCGTGAGTTTCATTTGCTCCCTTTTTAAATGCTTTTGCAATATATATTTTTGGGCTGAGAATACATGCACTTTATTTTAAACGCAATGGATACAAGTACATACTAAATTCTACACTGAGTTTGAACCGAAAATCCCTTAGCTTTGGTAACTAGTAACTGCCAGTTATAAGAACTGGTGGGCGCGAGTAGTTATATATGGATCCATAGGGCTTGACATCCCCGTCCGAGCTAGAGCGCTAGCCTTTTAACGGACGTATGCTATTTGAGAAGCGTACACGTTGGTTTGCGTGTATTATTAAGATGATTATACAAAGGGTACAAATTATATATACGTTAAAGTTTAGTTACCAGGGTGCTCAACTTTGTAGAACCGATTGATAAACGTTTCGGATGAAACAACTGAAATCTTGTGGTCCACCTTTTATGTTAAAACATATTGATAAACGTTTCGGATGAAACAACTGAAATCTTGTGGTCCACCTTTTATGTTAAAACATATTGATAAACGTTTTGAATAAAATAACTGAACTTTTGTAATCCATATTGATATACAGATTATGTGTAATATTAAAACTATGAACTCACCAACCTTTGTGTTGATATTTGAAGCATGTTTATTCTCAGGTTTCCTAGAAGTCTTCCGCTATTTGCTTAGATGTTAGACAAGCTATGTGCATGGAGTCTTACATGACATATTTTCAAGGAAACGTTGCATTCACCAAATCATCACCATGTATCTTATTTTGACTGCATTGTCAACGGAAATACTGTTGTAAACTATTATTTATGGTGATTGTCTATATGTAAAAATCATCATATGTCGAAAACCTTTGATTTAAATATTCATTTATGGTGCGCCTTTTCAAAAGAATGCAATGTTTACAAAACGTATCATATAGAGGTCAAATACCTCGCAATGAAATCAATTAATGACGTGTTCGTCCATATGGATTTGGAGCGATCGTCACAAAACATATTTCAATTAATCAAGTCTTAACAAGTTTGATTGCTTAACATGTTGGAAATATTTAATCATTTAAATATCAATCTCAATTAATATATATAAACATGGAAAAGTTCGGGTCACTACTGTACCTACCCGTTAAATAAATTTCGTCCCGAAATTTTAAGCTATTGAAGGTGTTGACGAATCTTCTGGAAATAGATGCGGGTATTTCTTCTTCATCTGATCTTCACGCTCCCAGGTGAACTCGGGTCCTCTACGAGCATTCCATCGAACCTTAATAATTGGTATCTTGTTTTGCTTAAGTCTTTTAACCTCACGATCCATTATTTCGACGGGTTCTTCGATGAATTGAAGTTTTTCGTTGATTTGGATTTCATCTAACGGAATAGTGAGATCTTCTTTAGCAAAACATTTCTTCAAATTCGAGACGTGGAAAGTGTTATGTATAGCCGCGAGTTGTTGAGGTAACTCAAGTCGGTAAGCTACTGGTCCGACACGATCAATAATCTTGAATGGTCCAATATACCTTGGATTTAATTTCCCTCGTTTACCAAATCGAACAACGCCTTTCCAAGGTGCAACTTTAAGCATGACCATTTCTCCAATTTCAAATTCTATATCTTTTCTTTTAATGTCAGCGTAGCTCTTTTGTCGACTTTGGGCGGTTTTCAACCGTTGTTGAATTTGGATGATCTTCTCGGTAGTTTCTTGTATAATCTCCGGACCCGTAATCTATCTATCCCCCACTTCACTCTAACAAATTGGAGACCTGCACTTTCTACCATAAAGTGCTTCAAACGGCGCCATCTCAATGCTTGAATGGTAGCTGTTGTTATAGGAAAATTCTGCTAACGGTAGATGTCGATCCCAACTGTTTCCGAAATCAATAACACATGCTCGTAGCATGTCTTCAAGCGTTTGTATCGTCCTTTCGCTTTGCCCATCAGTTTGTGGATGATAGGCAGTACTCATGTCTAGACGAGTTCCTAATGCTTGCTGTAATGTCTGCCAGAATCTTGAAATAAATCTGCCATCCCTATCAGAGATAATAGAGATTGGTATTCCATGTCTGGAGACGACTTCCTTCAAATACAGTCGTGCTAACTTCTCCATCTTGTCATCTTCTCTTATTGGCAGGAAGTGTGCTGATTTGGTGAGACGATCAACTAATACCCAAATAGTATCAAAACCACTTGCAGTCCTTGGCAATTTAGTGATGAAATCCATGGTAATGTTTTCCCATTTCCATTCCGGGATTTCGGGTTGTTGAAGTAGACCTGATGGTTTCTGATGCCCAGCTTTGACCTTAGAACACGTCAAACATTCTCCTACGTATTTAGCAACATCGGCTTTCATACCCGGCCACCAAAAATATTTCTTGAGATCCTTGTACATCTTCCCCGTTCCAGGATGTATTGAGTATCTGGTTTTATGAGCTTCTCTAAGTACCATTTCTCTCATATCTCCAAATTTTGGTACCCAAATCCTTTCAGCCCTATACCGGGTTCCGTCTTCCCGAATATTAAGATGCTTCTCTGATCCTTTGGGTATTTCATCCTTTAAATTTCCCTCTTTTAAAACTCCTTGTTGCGCCTCCTTTATTTGAGTAGTAAGGTTATTATGAATCATTATATTCATAGATTTTACTCGAATGGGTTCTCTGTCCTTCCTGCTCAAGGCATCGGCTACCACATTTGCCTTCCCCAGGTGGTAACGAATCTCAAAGTCGTAATCATTCAACAATTCAATCCACCTACGCTGCTTCATATTCACTTGTTTCTGATTAAATATGTGTTGAAGACTTTTGTGGTCGGTATATATAATACTTTTGACCCCATATAAGTAGTGCCTCCAAGTCTTTAATGCAAAAACAACCGCACCTAATTCCAAATCATGCGTCGTATAATTTTGTTCGTGAATCTTCAATTGTCTAGACGCATAAGCAATCACCTTCGTTCGTTGCATTAATACACAACCGAGACCTTGCTTTGATGCGTCACAATAAATCACAAAATCATCATTCCCTTCAGGCAATGACAATATAGGTGCCGTAGTTAGCTTTTTCTTCAATAACTGAAACGCTTTCTCTTGTTCATCATTCCATTCAAATTTCTTCCCTTTATGCGTTAATGCAGTCAAGGGTTTTGCTATTCTGGAAAAGTCTTGGATGAACCTTCTGTAGTAACCAGCTAGTCCTAAAAACTGGCGTATGTGTTTCGGAGTTTTCGGGGTCTCCCACTTTTCAACAGTTTCTATCTTTGTCGGATCCACCTTAATACCTTCTTTGTTCACTATGTGACTGAGGAATTGAACTTCTTCCAACCAAAATGCACACTTTGAAAACTTAGCGTACAATTGTTCCTTCCTCAATACTTCTAACACCTTTCTCAAATGTTCACCGTGTTCTTGGTCATTCTTTGAGTAAATAAGTATGTCATCAATGAAAACAATGACAAACTTGTCAAGGTATGGTCCACACACTCGGTTCATAAGGTCCATGAACACAGCTGGTGCATTAGTTAAACCAAACGGCATGACCATAAACTCGTAATGACCGTAACGTGTTCTGAAAGCAGTCTTTGGAATATCATCTTCTTTCACCCGCATTTGATGATACCCGGAACGTAAGTCAATCTTTGAATAAACAGACGAGCCTTGTAGTTGATCAAATAAGTCATCGATTCTCGGTAGTGGGTAGCGGTTCTTGATGGTAAGTTTGTTCAACTCTCGGTAGTCGATACACAACCTAAATGTACCATCTTTCTTCTTGACAAATAAAACAGGAGCTCCCCACAGTGATGTGCTTGGTCGAATGAAACCACGCTCTAAAAGTTCTTGTAATTGGCTTTGCAGTTCTTTCATCTCGCTGGGTGCGAGTCTGTAAGGAGCACGAGCTATTGGTGCAGCTCCTGGTACAAGATCTATTTGAAATTCAACGGATCGCTGTGGGGGTAATCCCGGTAATTCTTTCGGAAATACATCGGAAAATTCTTTTGCAATGGGAACATCATTGATGCTCTTTTCTTCAGTTTTTACTTTCTCGACGTGTGCTAGAATAGCATAGCAACCTTTTCTTATTAGTTTTTGTGCCTTCAAATTACTAATAATATGTAGCTTCGTGTTGCCCTTTTCTCCGTACACCATTAAGGGTTTTCCTTTTTCTCGTATAATGCGAATTGCATTTTTGTAACAAACGATCTCTGCTTTCACTTCTTTCAACCAGTCCATACCGATTATCACATCAAAACTCCCTAACTCTACTGGTATCAAATCAATCTTAAATGTTTCGCTAACCAGTTTAATTTCTCGATTCCGACATATATTATCTGCTGAAATTAATTTACCATTTGCTAATTCGAGTAAAAATTTAGTATCCAAAGGCGTCAATGGACAATTTAATTTAGCACAAAAATCTCTACTCATATAGCTTCTATCCGCACCCGAATCAAATAAAACGTAAGCAGATTTATTGTCAATAAGAAACGTACCCGTAACAAGCTCCGGGTCTTCCTGTGCCTCTGCCGCATTAATATTGAAAACTCTTCCGCAGCCTTGTCCATTCGTGTTCTCCTGGTTCGGGCAATTTCTAATAATGTGGCCCGGTTTTCCACATTTATAACAAACTACATTGGCATAACTTGCTCCGACACTACTTGCTCCGCCATTACTCGTTCCGACACCATTTGTTCCTTTCGTTCTATTAACCCCTGGTCCGTAGACCTCACACTTCGCCGTGCTATGACCATTTCTTTTACACTTGTTGCAAAATTTGGTGCAGAACCCCGAGTGATACTTTTCACACCTTTGGCATAGCTGCTTCTGATTGTTGTTGTTGTTGCGGTTATTATTATTGTTGGGATGATTGTTGTAGTTGCTGTTGTTGTTATTGTTGTTGTTGTTGGGCCATTTGTTGTAGTTGCGATTGATGTTGCGATTGTTGGGATAATTGTTGCGATTATTGTTGTAATTGCTGTTGTTGTTGTATTGGTGATTCTTATCACCGTTTTCCTCCCACTTTCTTTTGACTTGCTTCACATTGGCCTCTTCAGCAGTCTGTTCTTTAATTCTTTCTTCAATCTGGTTCACTAGTTTGTGAGCCATTCTACATGCCTGTTGTATGGAGGCGGGCTCGTGTGAACTTATATCTTCTTGGATTCTTTCCGGTAATCCTTTCACAAACGCGTCGATCTTCTCTTCCTCATCTTCGAATGCTCCTGGACACAATAGGCACAATTCCGTGAATCGTCTTTCGTACGTGGTAATATCAAATCCTTGGGTTTGTAACCCTCTAAGTTCTGTCTTGAGCTTATTGACCTCGGTTCTGGGACGGTACTTTTCGTTCATCAAGTGCTTGAATGCTGACCACGGTAGTGCGTACGCATCGTCTTGTCCCACTTGCTCTAGATAGGTGTTCCACCATGTTAACGCAGAACCTATGAAGGTATGCGTAGCGTACTTCACTTTGTCCTCTTCAGTATACTTACTTATGGCAAACACCGATTCGACCTTCTCGGTCCACCGTTTCAATCCGATCGGTCCTTCGGTTCCATCAAATTCCAAAGGTTTGCAGGCAGTGAATTCTTTGTAGGTGCATCCTACACGATTTCCTGTACTGCTAGATCCAAGGTTATTGTTGGTATGTAGCGCAGCCTGTACTGCGGCTATGTTTGAAGCTAGAAAAGTACGGAATTCCTCTTCATTCATATTCACGGTGTGTCGAGTAGTCGGTGCCATTTCCTTCAAAATAGTCAAATGGAACAAGTTAATCATACAGAATATTAAGAGTAGTTAATAGTATTTCGTAGCATAATATGAACTCATTTATAAAAGCTTTTTCTTCATATTAGCGTTTTATAAGTTTAAATTCGGGTAGTACCTACCCGTTAAGTTCATACTTATTAGCTAATATACAATTCAACTACTACAATTCTATACGAAAAACTGATTATAATAATATTTCGCGTTCAAACTTTTACACAATATTTTACAAACTTACAATACCGCTTATTTTACATATAGCATGAAATATAGCACACAATAAATTTGATACAAGATGGTTGTGAAGATAATTCTAGCTAGTACACAAGTCGTTCAGCAAAGGCAATAAAGACACGTAATTCATACGTCCAGAAACAAGTCATGCATTCTGGTTTTACTAGGATTACTTCCCATCCTTGGTCTTGTGGAACATAACCGTTATGGCCGTTGATAAGACAGCGTGTTGTAACATCGTCAAAGGGACGAGGGTTACGTAATGTCCAACAGTCCCGTAACAATCTAAAAACCTCATTTCTTACCCCAATTACCGACTCCGTCACTTGTGGGAACGTTTTGTTTAATAGTTGTAGCCCGATGTTCTTGTTCTCACTTTGGTGAGAAGCAAACATTACTAATCCGTAAGCATAACATGCTTCTTTATGTTGCATGTTAGCCGCTTTTTCTAAATCACGAAGTCCAATATTCGGATATATTGAGTCAAAATAATTTCTTAACCCATTGCGTAAAATAGCATTTGGGTTCCCCGCAATATATGCGTCAAAGTAAACACATCGTAACTTATGGATTTCCCAATGTGATATCCCCCATCTTTCGAACGAAAGCCTTTTATAAACCAAGGCATTCTTGGAACGTTCTTTGAATGTCTTACAAACTGATCTCGCCTTAAATTGTTGTGCCGAAGATTTCTGACCGACTCTAGACAAGATTTCATCAATCATGTCTCCGGGTAGGTCTCTTAAAATATTGGGTTGTCTATCCATTTTGTGTTTTTATACTGTAAAATAGACAAGAGTTAGATTCATAAAAAAAATACTTATTAATACAAGCAATTTTTACATATATCATAAAGCGTAAGCACACTATATTACATATATTACACCACACGAATACAACTATCTTATTCCGACTCGTTTGTTTCTTCTTCTTCGGTTTTGATTTGTTTTGCCAAGTTTCTAGGGATATATGATGTTCCCCTAATACGAGCCGTCGTTTTCCACATTGGTTTAGAAAAACCTGGTGGTTTAGAGGTTCCCGGGTCATTGTTACAACTTAAGGACTTCGGGGGTTGACGATACATATAAAGTTCATCGGGGTTGGAATTAGATTTCTCTATTTTTATGCCCTTTCCTTTATTATTTTCTTTTGCCTTTTTAAATTCATTTGGGGTAATTTCTATAACATCATTGGAATTCTCGTCGGAATCCGATTCATCGGAGAATTGGTAATCCTCCCAATATTTTGCTTCCTTGGCGGAAACACCATTGACCATAATTAACCTTGGTCGGTTGGTTGAGGATTCTCTTCCGGTTCCGATTCTTCTTCCGGTTCTGACTCTTCTTCCGGTTCCTCTTCGGGAACTTGTGAATCAGTCCACGAATTATTCCAATTTACATTTGACTCTTCATTATTATTAGGTGAGTCAATGGGACTTGTTCTAGAGGTAGACATCTATCACATAATATCAAACGCGTTAAGAGATTAATATATCACATAATATTCACATGTTAAAAATATATAGTTTCCAACAAAATTTGTTAAGCAATCATTTTTCAAGTAAACACGGTCGAAGTCCAGACTCACTAATGCATCCTAACAAACTCGATAAGAAACACTAATGCAAAATTCTGGTTCTCTAAGACCAACGCTCGGATACCAACTGAAATGTCCCGTTCTTATTGATTAAAAACGTTCCATATTAATTGATTTCGTTACGAGGTTTTGACCTCTATATGAGACGTTTTTTCAAAGACTGCATTCATTTTTAAAACAAACCATAACCTTTATTTCATAAATAAAGGTTTAAAATGCTTTACGTAGATTATCAAATAATGATAATCTAAAATATCCTGTTTACACACGACCATTACATAATGGTTTACAATACAAATATGTTACATCGAAATCAGTTTCTTGAATGCAGTTTTTACACAATATCATACAAACATGGACTCCAAATTTTGTCCTTATTTTAGTATGCAATAGCGGAAGCTCTTAGTATTCACCTGAGAATAAACATGCTTTAAACGTCAACAAAAATGTTGGTGAGTTATAGGTTTAACCTATATATATCAAATCGTAACAATAGACCACAAGATTTCATATTTCAATACACATCCCATACATAGAGATAAAAATCATTCATATGGTGAACACCTGGTAACCGACATTAACAAGATGCATATATATAAGAATATCCCCATCATTCCGGGACACCCTTCGGATATGATATAAATTTCGAAGTACTAAAGCATCCGGTACTTTGGATGGGGTTTGTTAGGCCCAATAGATCTATCTTTAGGATTCGCGTCAATTAGGGTGTCTGTTCCCTAATTCTTAGATTACCAGACTTAATAAAAAGGGGCATATTTGATTTCGATAATTCAACCATAGAATGTAGTTTCACGTACTTGTGTCTATTTTGTAAATCATTTATAAAACCTGCATGTATTCTCATCCCAAAAATATTAGATTTTAAAAGTGGGACTATAACTCACTTTCACAGATATTTACTTCGTCGGGAAGTAAGACTTGGCCACTGCTTGATTCACGAACCTATAACAATATATACATATATATCAAAGTATGTTCAAAATATATTTACAACACTTTTAATATATTTTGATGTTTTAAGTTTATTAAGTCAGCTGTCCTCGTTAGTAACCTACAACTAGTTGTCCATAGTTAGATGTACAGAAATAAATCGATAAATATTATCTTGAATCAATCCACGACCCAGTGTATACGTATCTCAGTATTGATCACAACTCAAACTATATATATTTTGGAATCAACCTCAACCCTGTATAGCTAACTCCAACATTCACATATAGAGTGTCTATGGTTGTTCCGAAATATATATAGATGTGTCGACATGATAGGTCAAAACATTGTATACGTGTCTATGGTATCTCAAGATTACATAATATATAATACAAGTTGATTAAGTTATGGTTGGAATAGATTTGTTATCAATTTTCACGTAGCTAAAATGAGAAAAATTATCCAATCTTGTTTTACCCATAACTTCTTCATTTTAAATCCGTTTTGAGTGAATCAAATTGATATGGTTTCATATTGAAATCTATTTTATGAATCTAAACAGAAAAAGTATAGATTTATAGTCGGAAAAATAAGTTACAAGTCGTTTTTGTAAAGGTAGTCATTTCAGTCGAAAGAACGACGTCTAGATGACCATTTTAGAAAACATACTTCCACTTTGATTTTAACCATAATTTTTGGATATAGTTTCATGTTCATAATAAAAATCATTTTCTCAGAATAACAACTTTTAAATCAAAGTTTATCATAGTTTTTAATTAACTAACCCAAAACAGCCCGCGGTGTTACTACGACGGCGTAAATCCGGTTTTACGGTGTTTTTCGTGTTTCCAGATTTTAAATCATTAAGTTAGCATATCATATAGATATAGAACATGTGTTTAGTTGATTTTAAAAGTTAATTTAGAAGGATTAACTTTTGTTTGCGAACAAGTTTAGAATTAACTAAACTATGTTCTAGTGATTACAAGTTTAAACCTTCGAATAAGATAGCTTTATATGTATGAATCAAATGATGTTATGAACATCATTACTACCTTAAGTTCCTTGGATAAACTACTGGAAAAGAGAAAAATGGATCTAGCTTCAACGGATCCTTGGATGGCTCGAAGTTCTTGAAGCAGAATCATGACACGAAAACAAGTTCAAGTAAGATCATCACTTGAAATAAGATTGTTATAGTTATAGAAATTGAACCAAAGTTTGAATATGATTATTACCTTGTATTAGAATGATAACCTACTGTAAGAAACAAAGATTTCTTGAGGTTGGATGATCACCTTACAAGATTGGAAGTGAGCTAGCAAACTTGAAAGTATTCTTGATTTTATGTAACTAGAACTTGTAGAATTTATGAAGAACACTTAGAACTTGAAGATAGAACTTGAGAGAGATCAATTAGATGAAGAAAATTGAAGAATGAAAGTGTTTTTAGGTGTTTTTGGTCGTTGGTGTATGGATTAGATATAAAGGATATGTAATTTTGTTTTCATGTAAATAAGTCATGAATGATTACTCATATTTTTGTAATTTTATGAGATATTTCATGCTAGTTTCCAAATGATGGTTCCCACATGTGTTAGGTGAATCACATGGGCTGCTAAGAGCTGATCATTGGAGTGTATATACCAATAGCACATACATCTAAAAGCTGTGTATTGTACGAGTACGAATACGGGTGCATACGAGTAGAATTGTTGATGAAACTGAACGAGGATGTAATTGTAAGCATTTTTGTTAAGTAGAAGTATTTTGATAAGTGTCTTGAAGTCTTTCAAAAGTGTATAAATACATATTAAAACACTACATGTATATACATTTTAACTGAGTCGTTAAGTCATCGTTAGTCGTTACATGTAAATGTTGTTTTGAAGCCTTTAGGTTAACGATCCTGTTAAGTGTTGTTAACCCATTGTTTATTATATCAAATGAGATGTTAAATTATTACATTATCATGATATTATGATATATTAATATATCTTAATATGATATATATACAATTAAATGTCGTTACAATGATAATCGTTACATATATGTCTCGTTTCGAAATCATTAAGTTAGTAGTCTTATTTTTACATATGTAGTTCATTGTTAATATACTTAATGATATGTTTACTTATCATAATACCATGTTAACTATATATATATCCATATATATGTCATCATATAGTTTTTACAAGTTTTAACGTTCGTGAATCACCGGTCAACTTGGGTGGTCAATTGTCTATATGAAACATATTTCAATTAATCAAGTCTTAACAAGTTTGATTGCTTAACATGTTGGAAATATTTAATCATTTAAATATCAATCTCAATTAATATATATAAACATGGAAAAGTTCGGGTCACTACATGATTAACGTTTAGAAATAGTGTTACTTATTACAAAATACTGGTTACAAAAGTTCACATAAGACTTTGAACGTCAAACATATCATCAGCACCTGCACGCAGCCCTAACAAAAAGACCTAACCTTCAAAGGTGAAATGTGGGGGATTAGCACAAGACTAAGTGAATGTAATATATCTGACAGACTAAGATTAAGCATCATACATGCAAACAACACCACAAACCTAGCATATAATTAAGACAAAACGAGAATCGGCGGCTTATACGGGCACACGACTCCTAGTTGATCGGGCTAGAGTCTACCGATAATCCCTCCTACCGAGTCTCCTGCATAACCCTCCAAAAGTAACTCATGCGTTCTTCTATGCTATACCGTACAGACTGTAGGACTTGCACTAACCTCCACAGGCTCGGATGACCTCATGACTTCAACCTCTACATGCACGGTTGGGAGTCCCTTGTGGGTTTATGTTCCCAAATGTTTAGTGTACTTAATTTGGTCAGTTTTGGGGTCAGAAATGAGCTATAGAGCAAGAATTGGTGAAGTTTGTGTGAAACCTGTAGCTGTGTTCATCTTCATCTGCAGACGAACACGGTCGGTCAAGTGTCTCTTGACACTCGACCGACAGTCACGACCATCGACCGAGTATGTAAACCATCGACCAAGTGTGTCTGCAAGTGACCATCGACCGAGTGACCAGACACTCGACGAGTGTCTGACAGCCGGCCGACTGTCTCTGACAGTCGACCGAGGGTCTTTGGAAGTTAAAGTTCTACTAAGTGTTGATGTTTAGTCATTATGCTGTCCGTGTGTCTAATTTTGATTAGAATCCTGTAATAACTTGTAGTGCCTTATGTTCAGGTGATAAGGATAAGGAAGCAGCTCAGTGATAGGTCATCTGAGTTAGTTACTGGTATTCGGTAAGTGGTTTATCTCCGATAGAGTATTAAGCAGCTGACACACTACTTGTTCAGATTCTTTATTACCATGTTTATTTATTATAGTAATGTTCAGTATGATTGCCATGCATAGTTAGATATTACCCTGCTAGTTAGGACAAATGCATGAATGATTATCAGTGATCTTATGTGCACACTGTATGTTTAGAAACCAACCGAGGCTGCAAGGTTGGAAACCCACCGAGGCGGCAAGGTAGGGTTTGTGTGAGGTTGACCGTGGTAGACTGGTCGTGTAACATCCTCTACTGGGCCTAGCTGTAAGATTACTAGTTTGCTCTTAAGATTGTGCTACATTATTATAAGCTTTTATTTTTGCTTAATCAGTATTATTATTTTATGATGTGGTTAGGACCAGTTTGTAATAAGGGTCACGAAACAGGTTTCTTTATTTAATTTGGATTAGTTTGGGTTGCCAAATGAAGTACGAAAGATATCAGATAACTGATAAATACCTGTGTGTTGCACAGTGTGGGAATTAAACCCAAATAAGTGACTAAAGTGCTGCTTCTTTCATATCATTTTCTAGATTTCTCCACACACACACCAAACACACCATTCTTTACCATCTTCACCTACACCAAACCCTAATCCTTAATCCTTGTTTTAGAGCTTAAATCGTTTGTATCTTTGTGTTCCTTGTGATTTACTGATTCTATTAAGGTAAGAATCAAAACATTTCATGCTCTAATCTTTGAGAAAATTGAGTTTTGTGTAAAGTTTTACAAAGTGATTAATTTGGGTTAAAATGGCTAGATTTGATGTTGTTTGAGTCCAAATCTTGTGGGTATATGTTTCTACATGTTTAATGTGATGACCCGGGAATTTCTGACTAAATTTAAACTTAATCTTTATATGAATTCGACACGATAAACAAAGTCTATTAAATCGAGTCTCAAAATTTTTGAACAGTACATGAAACCATTTAACCTTTGATTGTTTCCGACGATTCACGAACAATTGTGTGTAAATAAATACGTAAATAAATATATATATGTAAGTATAAATAAATTTGCATATATTAATTTAAATTAATATAATACCATTTAATCATTTGAAATATGTATGAAGAGTAAAATGCAAAACAATTAAGATGTTATTTAAAATAAATATATATAGATACATATATGAATCCTGTACACAATTAATATTATATGTATGTCATAATATATATAATATCTATAAAAATTAAATATCCAAATATGTTATTATATAATATAAGTATTACATAATTAATATATATAATATTAATATATTAAACTTAACTACAAGTTAAAATAGAGATATTATATTACTTTCATTATTAATATTGATACCTGTATTATTAAATATATAGTATATATAAATGAGATTTGATAAGCAAAAATTGTTATATAAAAAATATTAGTACAACTCTCATTATTATTATCAATATTGATATTAACATTATTATTTATATTAGTAATATTACTATTAATATTATTATAACTAATAAGATTATTATTATCATTTATATTATTATTATCATTATTGGTAATTAACATTATTGTTAGTATTAATATTATTATATTATTATTTATCATTAATAGACTTTATTAATAATTTTATTATTAATAATATTATTAGTAGCATATTTAATGTTAATACAATTAATTCAATTATAATGGTTAAATATCAAAAATAAAAGATTAGATATAAACGTATATGGATATATAACTAAAATTTATGTAACTACAGGTACATACATATAAAATCATGTATGTATATAAAATACTGATATTTGTGTACAAATTCATATATAAATGTATATATTTATATAAAAGCGATTATATATATATATATATATATATATATATATATATATATATATATATATATATATATATATATATATATATATATATATATTGAAGAATTTCGTGTATTTTGTTTCATATCCTTATCAAAGACTGTAGGTGATTATTCCATAGTACAAATCACGACTTTGTGATCACATAAACAGCCAATTCAGTTAACAATCCCCTTCATTTTTTTTATTTTCTTTTTGTTTGTCTGTAATCAAACGTCGACACCCCTACTCATTCGCTATATACTAATTGACCAATTTATGTTGTAATTTAGTGATTACGATTCCTTTTCTCTATCTGTATCAATTACCAAGTAGAACTAATCCCACTTGTTGAATTAAAACAGAAAAACAATGCTGAACCAGTCCATTCCCTGTTCGTGCTTCAATTTTTTTGAAAAGGTTAATTTTGTTCAAATTTTCAAAATTTATTAATGCCATGTTGTTAGGAATCATTTACTTAATCTTTCTTCAAAATCTCAAGTATCAATTCTTCAAAACGAGATTGAATTTCGGAGTCAAAGTTTAGGAATAAAAAGTCAAACGAATCATTCTTCGCGAAATTCGAGATCGTTTCAATGTTTTCAGTTAAATTGAGGATTGAGATAGATTCTAAGAATGATTTTAAACTTAATTTGTGTTATAACAATTGTCTAAAAATTTCTAAAATTCAAAAAATGATTTTTTTTTCTCTTTGGTAACAGCGACGAACACAAATGGTACTGGGTTCTGTTTTTTTTTTTTTTAAATCCTGTTAATCACAACTAAGTTATTTTTTGAGTCAGATACTAAATCCTAAAATATATTTTCGTAAGTGTTATTAAGATAAAAACTTGTTTTGGGTCGATTTTGGTATTACGTAGAAGATGAAGATCACAGAAAATAAATTCGAGTTAAATATAAACGAGTATTAATTTAAAATAGATATGTAAGCATAGACGCATGGTTTAAGGGAGAGGTGGGTGAGCAAAAGGTCCCGGGTTCGAGCCCGGTTCGGGGAATTCTTTTTAGAACACTCTTTGGAGGTAGTTTTCATATTTATTATTATTATTATTATTATTACTATTATTATTATTATTATTATTGCCATTATTTTGATTATTATTGTTAATGTTAGTATTATTAATGTTATAAGTAATTGAATTATAAGTATTATTATTGTTATTATTATTAGTGTAAGAACCACTTATCAATTGTTATTATTATTGATAATACAAATATTATTATCATTTTAAAATAAAATTTTATCATTTTATTACTAAGTATAAATATTATTATCACTATTACGACTGTGATTATTATTATCATTATTATGAAGATAGTTCGAATATTAATATAATGATCATAGAAGTTAAAAGTATTAAACTAGATATTAATAAAATTATGATTAGATTTTGAGAATAATATAAACTATGATATTAAAATAAATATGATATAAGATTTTAACTACTTTTACAAAGTTATAAGTTATAAAGATAAGTATAAATATATAGAACGCTTTTATTATTATTATTATTATTATTATTATTATTATTATTATTATTATTATTATTATTATTATTATTATTATTATTATTATTATTATTATTATTATTATTATTATTATTATTATTATTATTATTATTATTATTATTATCATTGCTACCAAACAAATATTAAGTTAGATGTACTATATTTATCATATATATCAATTATCAATAAATTAGTTAATTAAAATGGTTTAATAATTATATGATATACTAATATTAATATTAAGAACTTACTTAAGTTAAAAATAGATATTAATTATTTATTAACAAGTTAGAAAATGAAAATATAAATATATTACTAATATTAATATATGAACTTATTCGATCATGATAATATGTGTTTTAATAAAAATACATATGATATAGGTTCGTGAATCCGAGGCCAACCCTGCATTGTTCTGTTGTTCAATATCGTCATATGTATTTTTACTACAAAATACATTACTGTGAGTTTCATTACTCCCTTTTTAAATGCTTTTGCAATATATATTTTTGGGACTGAGAATACATGCGCTTTTATAAATGTTTTACGAAATAGACACAAGTAATCGAAACTACATTATATGGTTGAATGATCGAAGCCGAATATGCCCCTTTTGCTTGGTTGCCTAAGAATTAGTAAACCGATCTACTAATTGACGCGAATCCTAAAGATAGATCTATGGGCCCGACGAACCCCATCCAAAGTACCGGATGCTTTAGTACTTCGATGTTGTTTTATATCATGTCCGAAGGATTTTCCGAAATGATAGGGGATATTCTTATATGCATATTGTTAATGTCATTTACCTGGTTTTTAATCCATATGAATGATTATTTTTGTCTCTATGCATGTGACATATATTTATGAGAACTGAAATTGAAAATCTTGTGGTCTATTAAAATGATGGAAATGATTATTTATGTTAAACTAATGAACTCACCAAACTTTTGGTTGACACTTTAAAGCATGTTTATTCTCAGGTATGAAAGAAATCTCCCGCTGTGCATTAGCTCATTTTAAGGATATTACTTGAAGTCATTCATGGCATATTTCGAAAGATGTTGCATTCGAGTCGTTGAGTTCATCAAGATTATTATTAAATCAATTATAGTGGATATATTATGAAATGGTATGCATGTCGTCAACATTCGATGTAAATGAAAGGTTGTCTTTTAAAAACGAATGCAATGTTTGTAAAATGTATCATATAGAAGTCAAGTACCTCGCGATGTAACCAACTATTGTGAATCGTTTGTAATCGATATGGACATTGTCCGGATGGATTAGGACGGGTCATGAAAGTTGGTATCAGAGCGGTGGTCTTAGCGAACCAGGTCTGCATTAGTGTGTATAACTGATAAGTCGTTAGGATGCATTAGAGAGTCTGGACTTCGACCGTGTCTGCATGTCAAAAGTTTTGCTTATCATTTAGTGTCAAAAATTATTTGCTTATCATTCTTAAAGTCTAGACACGTCTTACTGCCTCTATTGCATAGACAGTGTATAGATAAATTCATATCTTAGCGTATCTGTTATTGTTACCTTTGCCTGACAACTTCCGTAGATTCCTCTGTAACTTATGGGATTTTAGTATTATATATGCATATGTAAACTATGTATTGCAGGGTACTAATCTACATCCTATAATCTATTTCTTATCGAAAATCCTTTATCTGATCGTACGAGATGAATCTCTCAACCAGTTCGAGTCCCTCAGATTCCGATAGCTATTCCGATAGTTGTTCCGACAGCTATTCCAACATGGATATTCACCTAAGCTTCGAAAGCAGTGTCCTAGAATGAATTAACCAATTCATTTGATGGGTTCGTAGCCTACTAAATCAATGGAGATGAAAAGAAGGCGATCCTTTCCATCAACCAAATTCACATTTTGACGAAGAACCTGAAACACTTACCGGCGAACTAGTCCGAAACACCATTTTCACCCTCATTTCCCGAATATCTCGTCATGATTACATACTATCTCAGATTCTAAACCTTATTCATTCGCTCGTTCTTACCGACAATCACCCTGGTGTAATAGAAGAAGTCAACGAGCTTCGCGCTCGAATGATCAATGTGGAAAATATGGTGCAAAATTTACCAGCTTCAACAACATCATCGGCACCAACAGTACCATCAGCAACAACACCGGCAACACCAGTACCACCAACAACAACATCCACCTCACAAGCCTCAACACTACACGTCTCTAACTCTCAGTCTGTACCTCCAGCATAATCATCATACTACATGATGTCCTACCTCGATTATCTTCGTTCTACATGACGTTCTACATCATTTATCTTCGTACGACATGGCAATTATGTAATCTCTAATGTTTTAGAGATTATAGATTCTTGTTCTAACGGTAAATCAAATGAGTTTAATATCATATTAACTCATTAAATCTATGATTACATCTGAAGAAAATATATATGTATATATGTTTTCATAAAGATTGTAATTAAAAATTCTTTTGTATAAACTGTTAATGATGAAAATATTTTAACGGGTAGGTAATACCCGAGGAATATTTAGATCTCACATTAATAAATTACACTGTACATTCTTCGAAGCTGATTCAACAGTCATTTACTATCCTACTTACATCCACCGATATACAAATCCGTTCACCACAGAATAACCATATTCATCCAATTTCATATTGGAATTTTGATTTATCAGAATCTAACAAGTGGCATAATGAAGAAAACATTTGACAAAATAAAATTTGTTAGAAACAAACGAATTAACTATGAGAAATTTTGTTAAGAATCCACGCTAACTGTTCCTAGCTAATTGTTCCTAGCTAACTGGTTACATTTTATTTATCGCAATTTAATTATCGCAATTTACATTCTCGCAATTTTATTTATCGTCATATAATTTCTGTTATTTACTTTACGCACTTTATTTATCGTTATTTAATTTCTGTTATTTATTTTACGCACTTTAAATATCGGGACACGTATACAAAGTTTTGACATATCATATCGATGCATCTATATATATTATTTGGGATCACCATAGACACTCTATATGCAGTAATGATCTAGTTCTCTATACAGGGTTGAGGTTGATTCTACAATAATATATATAATTTGAGTTGTGATCGATTCTGAGACATGTACACGGGTCACGATACGTATTAATTAATTCAAATATTACATATTAAACTATATATGAATTATTGAACTGCTAACTGTGGACTATCAACTGAGGACTACCAACATTGGACAATTAAAATGAATTAAAACATTGATTATAACATATGAAACTAAACATCTCTTCAAGTTTTTCACTTGATTTCATCTTAAACCTCATTTGTATTTTGACGATTACAATCTGCGTTCAAACCTTTCATGATTCTTGAAAACACTTCAATCGAGAGGATGAACTAACCCCACTTCATCTACGGAAGAAAAGATTGATGCATATAGTTATGCACCTGAAAATCCCGGAACCTAAGTAAAAGTTTAACACGTGTCTGTGTTAGCTCCTTTGGCATTGTTATTACCGAAAATAACATTGTAACTCTTTTTCAAATTAGCCAATTTTATCACAGCTTCAATAAATCAACTTCGACTTCCATTAGAATTAACCTTATTATAACCTCGATATATAAGTTTGCCTGTCATCATCGTTACCGGAGAACTGTTTATATTTCACCACATTAGCAGTAAAATTACCAGCAATTTCAATAAATTTGGACTTTCCGAAAAATCATTATATTCATTGAAACCCCATCGTGTATTCATCTATACCCTGTAACAATAATTGCCATACTAATTACCGAGAATCAGCAATCAGTATTTCGAATCTTGTAGCATTTCTACATCAATAGTTATATGTATACATATAACAATTATCTCTGAGAATTACGATCTTCAATTCTGAAATTTTGAAAAGGCACCCAGTTTACGAATCGATACTCTGAATGTTGAAAAAGCTGAATGAAGCAGCAGAAACTGTAGGCAACCGTAAACGACCTTAGTCGTCGGAAGTTTGATGATAAAGAATAGTATGTTGGAAAAGCTCAGAAACGTTAGAACTGGAAAATGGATTGAGCTAACCATGAAGGAGACCAAGGACAAATACAAGGATTATACCCTATATTCAAAGAATCCAGATAATTCTGGATCCGTTGAAATCTTTAGAGAATATCTTGCTCCAAAGTCATGTTAAAATCTTGCGGAAAATCTTTCTCCATCAACCATCGAACTTAGAAATTCCAAAATATCATCATCAATATCTTCGATATTTCTGAGGATGTTTTCATAAACATTCTCGTCCGAAATTATATACCTCTTCGTACTTCCTGTGATTCATTATATTGGAAACTTCTGAAAAATCTAAGTTTAATTTATGAATAAATTCTGGAGAAATGTAAAGAAATTGATGCATAAATTAGTATAATATAATGACACTTGATCAACGTGATTATATTACAGTAAGTCATGCTGAGTTTCTAATGGAACGTGATGATTCACAGATCATATCGTCATCATGTGCCATGTTACATAACTCTTTCATTCAAATTAACTTCTGAACATATCAAGAAAATATATTCTTGATAGTTCTATTCTCAGTGATTCTGGTAATTTGACAAATCAAATTGTGCTTTTACGTTCTTTCTTGCTTAGAACATTAAGTTCATTCGGAACTCCATACCTACAAATTCTGGACCAATACTCGTGAAAAGAAAACAAAAGCATGAAGCTCCGAAATAGAAAAGGGGTATAAATCGCAGTAAATAAGAGAGAGCATTAACTGTGGATGACAAGGATTATAGGAGACAGAAGCAGGAACACCGAAATATAAGAGAAAATATAAAGCCCAATAACAACACGGAGATTACAAACCGTGGATATTAATACGAATAGCAATATAAAGACACGGTAGAATTAAGAATAGTATCATCCCAAGGTAATAGTAGAAGTAAACAGATTATTCTGGTGGAAGATTAAAAAGAAGGATGACAGAAAGGATAATTAGGAAAATATCAATGATTAGAACTGGATGAAGCATTTTCAAAATCTTTTAGAAGTAAGAATTAAGAATGAAAGTATAGAAAATGGGAGTGGTGGAAAATAATGGAACGGAAAAAGTTTAATTTATAATGGAAATATCAGACAGAGTAATCGAGGCAGATCACTGTATTTAATTATAGAGATCTTAATTTCCTTATTCGTCGAAGAATCAAATCTTTTAGATTTCGAAGATTTTCTTTATATTCCTTGAAATCCAGAATTCAACCCTGACTCTGTCAAAAGTTAAGACGAATCTTTACTTTTCCTATTTCAATCTTTTGTGATAGCCTCACTCGTACGCTTCGAGTAATCGAATTGTTTTATCCATATTACTCAATGATAATAAAACTCTATTTATCAACTCAATTTTCGTCATGAAAACATTTTTATTGTTAACCATGACCACCTCACTCAAATTTCGGGACGAAATTTCTTTAACGGGTAGGTACTGTGATGACCCGGGAATTTCCGACTAAATTTAAACTTAATCTTTATATGAATTCGACACGATAAGCAAAGTCTATTAAACCGAGTCTCAAAATTTTTGAACAGTACATGAAACCATTTGACCTTTGATTGTTTCCGACGATTCACGAACAATTGTGTGTAAATAAATATATATATGTAAGTATAAATAAATTTGCATATATTAATTTAAATTAATATAATACCATTTAATCATTTGAATTATGTATGAAGAGTAAAATGCAAAACAATTAAGATGTTATTTAAAATAAATATATATAGATACACATATGAATCCTGTACACAATTAATATTATATGCATGTCATAATATATATAATATCTATAAAAATTAAATATCCAAATGTGTTATTATATAATATAAGTATTACATAATTAATATATGTAATATTAATATATTAAACTTAACTACAAGTTAAAATAGAGATATTATATTACTTTCATTATTAATATTGATACATGTATTATTAGAAATATATAGTATATATAAATGAGATTTGATAAGCAAAAATTGTTGTATCAAAAATATTAGTACAACTCTCATTATTATTATCAATATTGATATTAACATTATTATTTATATTAGTAATATTACTATTAATATTATTATAACTAATAAGATTATTATTATCATTTATATTATTATTATCATTATTGGTAATTAACATTGTTGTTAGTATTAATATTATTATATTATTATTTATTATTTATCATTTATCATTAATAGACTTTATTAATAATATTATTAGTAGCATATTTAATGTTAATACTATTGATTTAATTATAATGGTTAAATATCAAAAATAAAAGATTAGATATAAACGTATATGGATATATAACCAAAATTTATGTAACTACAGGTACATACATATAAAATCATGTATGTATATATAATACTGATATTTATGTAAAAATTCATATATAAATGTATATATTTATATAAAAGCGATTATATATATATATATATATATATATATATATATATATATATATATATATATATATATATATATATATATATATATATATATTGAAGAATTTCGTGTATTTTTTTTCATATCCTTATCAAAGACTGTAGGTGATTATTCCATAATACAAATCACGACTTTGTGATCACATAAATAGCCAATTCAGTTAACAATCCCCTTCAATTTTTTTATTTTCTTCTTGTTTGTCTGTAATCAAACGTCGACACCCCTACTCATTCGCTATATACTAATTGACCAATTTATGTTGTAATTTAGTGATTACGATTCCTTTTCTCTATCTGTATCAATTACCAAGTAGAACTAATCCCACTTGTTGAATTAAAACAGAAAAGAAAAATGCTGAACCAGTCCATTCCCTGTTCGTGCTTCAATTTTTTTGAAAATGTTAATTTCGTTCAAATTTTCAAAATTTATTAATGCCATGTTGTTAGGAATCATTTACTTAATCTTTCTTCAAAATCTCAAGTATCAATTCTTCAAAACGAGATTGAATTTCAGAGTCAAAGTTTAGGAATAAAAAGTCAAACGAATCGTTCTTCGTGAAATTCGAGATCGTTTCATTGTTTTCAGTTAAATTGAGGATTGAGATAGATTCTAAGAACGATTTTAAACTTAATTCGTGTTATAACAATTGTCTAAAAATTTCTAAAATTCGAAAAATGTTTTTTTTTCTCTTTTGTAACAGCGACGAACACAAATGGTATTGGGTTCTGTTTTAATTTTTTTTTAAATTCTGTTAATCACAACTAAGTTATTTTTTGAGTCAGATACTAAATCCTTAAATATATTTTCATAAGTGTTATTAAGATTAAAACTTGTTTTGGGTCGATTTTAGTATTACGTAGAAGATAAAGATCACAGAAAATAAATTCGAGTTAAATATAAACGAGTATTAATTTAAAACAGATATGTAAGCATAGACGAATGGTTTAAGGGAGAGGTGGGTGAGCAAAAGGTCTCGGGTTCGAGCCCGGTTCGGGGCATTCTTTTTAGAACACTCTTTGGAGGTAGTTTTCATATTATTTTATTATTATTATTATTACTATTATTATTATTATTGCCATTATTTTGATTATTATTGTTAATGTTAGTATTATTAATGTTATAAGTAATTGAATTATAAGTATTATTATTGTTATTATTATTAATGTAAGAACCACTTATCAATTGTTATTATTATTGATAATACAAATATTATTATCATTTTAAAATAAAATTTTATCATTTTATTACTAAGTATAAATATTATTATCACTATTACGACTGTGATTATTATTATCATTTTTATGAAGATAGTTCGAATATTAATATAATGATCATAGAAGTTAAAAGTATTAAACTAGATATTAATAAAATTATGATTAGATTTTGAGAATAATATAAACTATGATATTAAAATAAATATGATGTAAGATTTTAACTACTTTTACAAAGTTATAAGTTATAAAGATAAGTATAAATATATAGAACGCTTTTATTATTATTATTATTATTATTATTATTATTATTATTATTATTATTATTATTATTATTATTATTATTATTATTATTATTATTATTATTATTATTATTATTATTATTATTATTATTATTATTACTATTATTATTATTATTATTATAATTATTATAATTATTATTATAATTATTATAATTATAATTATTATTATTATTATTATTATTATTATTATTATTATTATTATTATTATTATTATTATTATTATTATTATTATTATTATCATTGCTACCAAACAAATATTAAGTTAGATGTACTATATTTATCATATATATCAATTATCAATAAATTAGTTAATTAAAATGGTTTAACAATTATATGATATATTAATATTAAGAACTTACTTAAGTTAAAAATAGATATTAATTATTTATTAACAAGTTAGAAAATGAAAATATAAATATATTACTAATATTAATATATGAGCTTATTCGATCACGATAATATGTGTTTTAATAAAAATATATATGATATAGGTTCGTGAATCCGAGGCCAACCCTGCATTGTTCTGTTGTTCAATATCGTCATATGTATTTTTACTACAAAATACATTACTGTGAGTTTCATTACTCCCTTTTTAAATGCTTTTGCAATATATATTTTTGGGACGGAGAATACATGCGCTTTTATAAATGTTTTATGAAATAGACAAAAGTAATCGAAACTATATTATATGGTTGAATGATCGAAGCCGAATATGCCCCTTTTGCTTGGTAGCCTAAGAATTAGTAAACCGATCTACTAATTGACGCGAATCCTAAAGATAGATCTATGGGCCCGACGAACCCCATCCAAAGTACCGGATGCTTTAGTACTTCGATATTGTTTTATATCATGTTCGAAGGATTTCCCGGAATGATAGGGGATATTCTTATATGCATCTTGTTAATGTCGGTTACCAGGTGTTCAATCCATATGAATGATTATTTTTGTCTCTATGCATGAGACGTATATTTATGAGAACTGAAATTGAAAATCTTGTGGTCTATTAAAATGATGGAAATGATTATTTATGTTAAACTAATGAACTCACCAACCTTTTGGTTGACAATTTAAAGCATGTTTATTTTCAGGTATGAAAGAAATCTTCTGCTGTGCATTAGCTCATTTTAAGGATATTACTTGAAGTCATTCATGGCATATTTCGAAAGACGTTTCAATCGAGTAGTTGAGTTCATCAAGATTATTATTAAATCAATTATAGTGGATATATTATGAAATGGTATGCATGTCATCAACATTCGATGTAAATGAAAGGTTGTCTTTTAAAAACGAATGCAATGTTTGTAAAATGTATCATATAGAGGTCAAGTACCTCGCGATGTAACCAACTATTGTGAATCGTTTATAATCGATATGGACATTGTCCGGATGAATTAGGACGGGTCATGAAATTTAGTGTATTCGATTTGGTCAGTTTTGAGGTCGTAATCGAGCTCTAGAACAAGAATTGGTATTTGGGATAAAACCCGTAACTTAGTTCTTCAGCATCTGCAAAGTCAGTCAGCCGAGTGTCTCCAGACAGTCGACCGACCGTCTCGACCATCGATAGAGTGTGTGAGACCCATGGCCGAGTGTGTCTGCAAGAGACCATCGACCGAGTGACTAGATACTCGGCCGAGTGAGTGTAGACAGTCGGTCGACTTTCTCTGACAGTTGACCGAGTGTCTTTGGCAGTGCAAAATTTTATTAAGTGTTGATTTCTAGCCATTATGCTGCCCGTTTATATATTGATGATTATGATATTATAACTAACTTGTTTATATGTATTTCTCATGAGAAAAGGAGAAAGAGAAGGTTCAGTGATTAGATAGTTGAACACCTTCTTGTTTGCTGATAATCAGTGAGTGGGACTAACTGGAGATTAATAGTATAGAGTAGCTTGTTATCCTATGATTGCCATGCTTGTTAGAATTAACATGCTACTACTGTTAGTTATTATTGTGATGATTTTGTGTTAGTTGATGTTTGTTGGTGTAACATCCCGCATTTTTCCGTTTACTTCCTGTTTAATTATTTTAAAGTCCGTTATATAATTATAACACCTTCCGTTAATACGTGTTTTAAATTAGCTCGTTTAGGTAATTCACGCACCCGCTTTGAAACTTGAGAGACTAAACTTGTCAAGAGGCCATAGTCTTGACTAGGTCAACTAGTCAACCATGACCTCTCATCCATTCATTTCACCTCCTCTTTTCTCTCAAAATCCAATTCAAAGATTCATCATCCATTTTCAAGTTAGCAATCAAACATCAAAACAAATTACATATTTGGAATCCTTGCATCTTCCTCTTCGATTCCATACCGATTTCATCGCATTTGGGTAACTTTCTAAAAACACTAGATTTTGTGTTCTTGATAATTTTGACTTATAAAAGTGTTAATTAGTGTTTATGGCTCAAGTCTAACATGAATATATGATTTATATACTTGTTCTTGTCATTTTGATGTAACTAGCTTAAACTTAAAATGGGTGTGTTTGATTGTGAGATTTAGTTGCTTAAATGTTGTTAGATGTTAAAAGTGCATGTTTTAAATGTGTTACTAGCATCACTAGCTTCAATTTGGTATGTGGGTTGACATAGAAAAGTTTCATAAACATAATTGTTAAATTTGTGACTTTGAGTTAGGGTTAGATTGAAGTAAAATGAACTTTTGATGCATTGAATGCCTTGCAATGTGGTTTGTAAGTGTTTAGTTGTATTGTATGCGTAATTACCTACGAAACGGCGTATTGTATGTGTGCATTTAATTCCCAAATCATAAATGTGCATTTATGAATTTGAAGCATTAATGATGGGCATTAGTTGATCATTCAATTTGGAATTTCGATTATTGCAAGTGATATTTTTGATTGATAAAATGTGTTTAGTTGTGTTCCTTGTCAAATTACCTTTCTAACGATGTATGGTATGCGTTTTAGGCATTTACGGTTCATTAGTTATGATAATTTGAAGTTAGAATGAGAATTGAACAATTGAAACAGCCCAGGTACCAGCTCCCGCACATTGTCGCGGCGCGGCCTTTCTGTGTCGTGGCGCGGAAATAGCCGCATTCAGGGACTGACCTACCTTGTCAAATTACGAAAAATGTTTGCTATGCTACGCACCTCCGATTCACATGTAACTTGTTCTAACATGCTTATATATGATTAAAAACCTCAGAAAAATAGTTTGGGACCCGACCCGAACGTGTTGACTTTTTCGTTGACTTTAACTTGACCAAAGTTGACTTTCGTTTAAACTTAAACAAATACTTATGAAATCATCCTAACATGCTTTTATATTTGAATCATGCATGAAACTTGGCAACGTGATTCACATGCTATATGTAATCGAGTCGTAACGAGCCATAGGACTCATTGAACAACTTTGACCAATCGTATTTACCGTTATTGATACGACCTACTTGTTTAGGTCAAGAGTAGCATTCGTTCTTGCACACGTTTACTTGCGAAGTACTTTTATACGCTTGCACTCAAGGTGAGATCATAATCCCACTTTTACCCTTTTATACTTATACGTGGGATGAGAAAACATAAACGATTTATACTTTTATACTTTGAACACAAATACGAAAGCAAAGATACATACGAATTAGAACAAAAATCCTCAAGTCCAATTATCATCAGTTACACTTGTAGGTTGTAAGCGTGAACTTATGTTGTGTGGCCATACGGGTTTAACGAACCCTCATTCGGACGGTTCGCTACCGTTAGCGAATGAAATATAATTTTATCGGAATAGTGTAGGTTCTAACACTATATGCAGAGGTAAGATTCAGTTAAGCTTTGATAATTGGATGCTCGTGATACAAACACATCTTTTGAGATGTATATGCTTGACAATCGGTTTATACAAAATCTTGTGGTTCAAAACATACTTTATACATACACCTATGATTTCACCAACGTTTTCGTTGACAGATTTTCTATGTTTTTCTCAGGTCCTTGAATACTAGGTGATACATGCTTCCGCACTATACTTTTTGATACTTGCTTGTATGTCGAGTATACATGCATACGTAGAGCGTCTTTTGACTTATTCTTAAATTGTGTCGCATATGTTTCAATTGTACTTTAAACATTGTAATGTAACTAGTTGTCGAACTACTTTGTAAACCTTGAAACATCCTTACCTTTGAAATGAATGCGACATACTTTTGGTCAAACGTTGTTTTAAAAACTTATGACCACGTAACGGGACCTAAGTAGACGGCGTCGTAAATGACGTTTTTGTCGGGTCGCTACTGATGGTATCAGAGCGTTGGTTGTAGGGATTTAGAGTTCATTGGTGTCAAATTTGAGTCATAGGGTACATTAGTGAGTCTAGACTACAATCGGCATATAGACTTGAAGTAGGAATTACTTGACTACTGGTGCATTTATACTCGAACTCTTCTATTCATATCTAACTTTTATCCCATCTTAATCTCACGTTGTTTAATTTGATTGACACGCCACCTTGACTTAGTGATATAATGTCGAATGCACATATGAATTAGGGTAATATAATTTTCGGGATTATATTACGGTGACTCACATGAACGTTCCGACATTATGACATGAAGAATTTAAGGCGAGTCAAGGAAAATTTTCTCCTTATCCTCATTCCATATCACGCTTAGTATTATTGAGAATACTAATCAACGATATTCTTGTGTTTTGAAGGAACAATGCCTCCTCGCCGTGTACCACACCATGAAACACCCGAACAAGCTCTACAACGAATGATAGCCACCGCCGTGGATGCGGCCATGGCCGGACACTCTTCCAACAATAACAACAATTACAACAACCACAACAACAACAACAATGGATCCAGTAACTCAAATGAGGGATGCTCCTACAAAGCTTTCATGGGGTGCAAACCTCATACTTTTGATGGGATCAGAGGACCGGTTGCTCTCACTCCATGGTTTGAGCAAACGGAAGCCGTTTTTAGCATAAGCGGTTGTCGGGACCAAGACAAGGTTAAATATTCCACCCACACTTTTGCCAGTATCGCTCTCACGTGGTGGAACACGTATGTACAATCGGTGGGTACCGATGAAGCCCACGCTCTCTCTTGGTCCAATTTGAAAGAAAAGATGATCACCGAATACTTTTCGCGCGAGGAAACCCGAAAGCTCGAATAAGAGCTAAGAACTCTAAAAGCGGTCGAAAACGACCTCAAGGCTTATAATCAATGATTTTCCGAACTAGCCTTGATGTGCCCAATCCTTGTGAACCCCGAGTCCTTAAGGGTTGAACTTTACATGGATGGTCTTCCAAAGAGCATCAAACACGGAGTAATGTCATCCAAACCCACCAATCATCAAGAAGCTTTGAATATGGCCCACAAATTGATAGAAACGGTGGACGAGATTGTAGTACTGGCACCTAAAGCCGAGGACAAGTCGGGTGGTAACAAAAGAAAATGGGAAGCCACTCCATCAAACAACTACAACAACAGCAACTTCATCAAAAAGCCTTTCACCTCCGACGGCAAGAAGAGTTATGCCGAAAACTTGCCTTATTGAAACAAGTGCTACAAACATCATCTTGGTGAATGTGGCAAACCATTTTGCGTCAAGTATCAAAGGAGTGGCCACGTGGCCCACGATTGTAGTAATACCGCCCCCGTTGCTCAAAAGGGGCCCAATGCACCAAGACTGGGTGTTTGTTATGAATGTGGCCAACTGGCTAATTATAGAAATGCATGCCCAAAGAAGAAAGCTAACCCCAATACATGCGACCGAGCTTTCAACATCAACACCGAGGAAGCCCGAGATGACAATGAACTAGTCACGGGTACGTTTCTTCTCAACAATTCTTATGTCTCTTGCTTATTCGATTCGGGTGCCGATAAGAGTTTTGTAAACAAGACTTTGACTCATTCTTTTAGCACTCGACCGCTTCCACTAGATACTACTTATACCATTGAAGTGGCCAACGGAAAACTATTGAGTGCCGATAAATTTTACCGGGGGTGTACGTTAAACTTAATGGGTAAAGAGTTTGAAATTGACTTGATACCTATAGAACTAGGGAGCTTTGATGTAATCATTGGTATGGATTGGCTAGCCAAAACGAAATCTCACATTCTTTGCGATCTTAAAGCGATTCAAATTCATATCAATAATGGTGAACCCTTGATTGTTTATGGCGATAAGAGTTGCACCGGACTCAACCTCGTCTCGTGCCTTAAAGTTGGAAAGTACCTTCGTAAAGGTTGTTTCGTGATTCTAGCCTACGTTAAGAAAATTGAGACCGACGAGAAGCATATCGATGATGTGCCAATTGTTAGTGACTTTTCCGATGTATTTCCCGAAGAATTCCCGGGTCTTCCACCTCATCGATCGGTAGAATTCCAAATCGATCTTATTTCGGGAGCCGCACCCGTAGCACGTGCACCGTATAGACTTGCTCCATCCAAAATGCAAGAATTGCAAAGTCAAATTCAAGAACTACTTGACCGTGGTTTTATCCAACCTAGCCATTCACCATGGGGCGCTCTGATTTTATTCGTTAAGAAGAAAGATGGATCCCTACAAATGTGCATCGATTATCGTGAACTAAACAAATTGACGGTCAAGAACCGATATCCTCTTCCGCGCATCGGTGACCTCTTTGATCAACTACAAGGATCCCGTGTATATTCAAAAATCGATCTCCGCTCGGGTTATCATCAACTAAGGGTTAAGGGGGAAGATGTCTCCAAAACCGCTTTTCGGACTCGCTATGGTAGTTACGAATTCCTTGTAATGCCATTTGGTCTAACTAACGCACCGGCGGTGTTCATGGATCTTATGAATCGCGTGTGCAAACCGTATCTCGACAAGTTCGTTATTGTATTCATCGATGATATTTTGGTCTATTCTAAAAGCGAAGAAGAGCACGAACAACACCTTCGACTTGTGCTCGAACTCTTGAGACAAGAACGACTCTATGCCAAATTCTCCAAGTGTGAATTTTGGTTGAAAGAAGTTCAATTTCTCGGTGATAATGCTAAAAATGAACATATATTTCATAGCATTATCCTTCAAGAAAGACAAGCTTTTAGTTGCAATTGTTCTAATTTCAAGTAATTATCGTTTAAATAATAAAAGGTGAAGACAAAAGACAGATTCGACGATTTGAAGATGCAAATGACCAAAAAGCTAAAAAGTACAAAGTACAATTCAAGTGGTTCAATTTATTGATGAGAAACGTCTCAAAATTACAAAAGTACAAGCCGCAAAATGCAAAGTACAAGATATTAAATTATACGAAAAGGCGTTCGAAAATCCGGAACCGAGACATGAACCAACTTTCAACGCTCGACGCAACGGAGCTGAAAGTACAAGTCAACTATGCACAAGAATATAATACAATATTTAAATAATTCATAATAAGAATAATAATAAATAATAAAAAGTTGTTAATTGAGCATAGTTAAAGGGTCATAAGTGAAAATTTGAAATCAATAATTCGCAACGAGATATTATTGATTCAACTTTGAATGGTAGCCAGCTAACATTCCACCTACAACAGTATCAATCATTTGCCTATAAAAGCAAGGCACAGAGTAATGAAGAAACACACCTTTTTCTTTTCCTTTCTCATATCATATACGATATATATATACATATTTATATTTTATAATTTTAATTTTAATTTTAATTTAATAATAATAAGGGTATGTTAGCGAATGTTGTAAGTGTGTAAGTCGAAATTCTGTCCGTGTAACGCTACGCTATTATTAATCATTGTAAGTTATGTTCAACCTTTTTAAATTAATGTCTCGTGGCTAAGTTATTATTATGCTTATTTAAGCCGAAGTAATCGTGATGTTGGGCTAAATATTAAGTTTTTGGGGTAATTGGGCTTTGGACCATAATTGGGGTTTGAACAAAAGACAGACACTTGTGGAAATTAGACTATGGGCTATTAATGGGCTTTATATTTGTTTAACTGAATGATAATTCGTTAATTTAATATAAAGATTTACAATTTGACGTATCTATAAATAACCACATACACTCGATCGGATACGATGGGCGGGATATTTATAAGTACTAATAATTGTTCATTTGACCGGACACGGGGATGGATTAATAGTCAATGGACTCATTAAAACAGGGGTGGATTATATACAGTGATAACTGGTGTAATTGTTGACAGAAGTGATAACCGCGTCACAGTTTAAATCCTTAATCAGTTGGAATATTTGACTTCGGGTATAAGGGTAATTTGACGAGGACACTCGCACTTTATATTTATGACCGATGGACTATTATGGACAAAAAACCAAATAGACGTATCAAATAAACCAGGACAAAGGACAAGTAACTCAGAGTAATAAATTAAAATCAAAACGTCAAACATCATGATTACGGAAGTTTAAATAAGCATAATTCCTTTATTTTATATCTCATCGTGCTTTTATTTACTATCATTTTAATTATCGCACTATAATTTATCGCATTTTAATTATCTTCATATACTTTACTCTTTAAAATAAGTTATATTTATATTTAATATTTTGCATTAGGTTTTAACTGTGATATAAGTCTCAAAATCGACAAAACGGGCATTAAACGGTAAATTCCCCAAAGGTACCTATAATTACTATATATTACTAAATCTAGTTTAACTACTTAATTAACTAATTTGACCTAGTAAGACACCCAATAGTAGTGTCCACGGATCGACCTCCCGGACTTTACCTTAGCTATATTATTACACGATAGGTATACTTGCCTTTTGTGTTTTAGTTTAATTTAGGTGATTTCCTGTAGTAAATAAATATAAAACTGATAGCCGTTTCATACACACCCTCTAGAACACATCACTCGGTCATGTCGTAAGCGACCAAGGCATTAAGGTCGATCCGGCAAAAAACGAAGCCATTAGCAAATGGGAAACCCCTACTACTCCTACTCACATTCGACAATTCTTGGGTCTCGCCGGATACTATCGTAGATTCATCAAGGATTTCTATTTGGTTGCTCATCCTCTAACCGCATTAACTCACAAGGGAAAGAAATTCATTTGGGCAACCGAGTAAGAATCCGCATTTCAAATCTTGAAGACAAAGCTAACCACCGCTCCTATCTTGTCACTTCCCGAAGGCAATGATGATTTTGTTGTATATTGCGATGCCTCGAAACATGGTTTTGGGTGTATATTGATGCAACGAAAGAAAGTCATTGCTTATGCCTCTCGACAACTAAAAATTCATGAACGGAACTACACGACACATTACCTCGAACTCGGAGCCGTTGTCATTGCACTTAAAATGTGGAGACACTATCTTTATGGAACCAAGAGTACTATATTCACTTATCACAAAAGCCTCCAACACATCTTCAACCAAAAGCAACTAAACATGAGACAATGCCGGTGGATTGAAAGTGTAAACGATTATGATTGCGATCTTCGTTACCATCCCGGGAAGGCAAATGTAGTAGCCGATGCCTTAAGTCGAAAGGAAAGAGCGGTGCCTCTTCGTGTCCGAGCTTTAAACATCACCATCCACACCAATCTCAATAGTCAAATTCGTTGAGCCCAAGATGAGGCTCTCAAGGATGAAAACATCTCTCTCGAACACTTGAACGTCCTCACCTCTCGATTCAAAGTTAAAGTAACCGGACTCCGATATTTCGCCGGAAGAATTTGGGTACCTAGTTATTGGGACCTACGAAGCCTTATTTTAGACGAAGCCCATAAGTCAAGATATTCGATTTACCCCGGTGCCAACAAGATGTACCACGACCTCAAGGAACAATATTGTTGGCCGAACATTAAAATGGACGTTGCTACTTATGTGGGAAGGTGCCTAACTTGCTCCAAAGTCAAAGCCGAACATCAAAGACCGTCCGCATTACTTCAACAACCTGAAATCCCGCAATGGAAGTGGGAAAGAATAACGATGGACTTTATCACCAAACTACCAAGAACGGCGAGCGGTTATGATACCATTTGGGTTATTGTTGACCGTCTCACCAAATCCGCCCACTTCCTAGCCATGAAGAAAACCGACAAAATGGAAAAACTTGCACAACTTTACATTAAAGAGATCGTAGCCCGTCACGGTGTACCCTTATTGATTATTTCCGACCGAGATGGCCGTTTTATTTCTAGATTTTAGCGTACTTTACAAGAAGCGTTGGGAACGCATTTAGACATGAGCACCGTATATCATCCACAAACCGACAGACAAAGCGAACACACAATTCAAACCTTGGAAGAGATGCTACGAGCTTGTGTTATCAATTTTGGAAAATATTGGGACAAGCACTTGCCTCTCGCCGAATTCTCTTACAACAATAGTTACCATGCGAGTATCAACGCCGCACCTTTCGAAGCTTTGTATGGCCAAAAATGTCGTTCTCCTCTTTGTTGGGCCGAAGTAGGCGACACACAAATCACCGGACCCGAACTCATTCATGAAACAACCGAGAAGATCGTTCAAATCCGAGATAGGCTCCGGACAGCCCGTAGTCGTCAAAAGAGCTATACCGACAAAAGATGCAACGACCTCAAATTCCAAGTCGGTGACCGCGTAATGTTAAAAGTCGCGCCTTGGAAAGGTGTAATCCGTTTCGGGAAACGTGGGAAACTAAATCCGCGGTATATTGGTCCTTTCGAAATCTTGGAGCTTGTTGGAACCGTTGCATATCGTTTGGATCTTCCGCCTCAACTGAGCTCCGTTCATCCTACTTTCCATGTATCAAATTTGAAGAAGTGTTTAGCCAAACCCGAACTCGTCATCCCTCTCGAGGAGTTTACTATTGATGACAAACTTCATTTTGTGGAGGAACCGGTTGAAATTGTGGACCACTCCGTCAAAACGCTAAAACAAAGCCGAATTCTGATTGTCAAAGTCCTTTGGAACGCCAAAAGGGGACCCGAGTTTACTTGGGAAAGGCAAGATCAAATGCAAAAGAAGTATCCTCATCTATTCGCGGATTTAGAAACGCAAGATCTCGAGGAAGAAACAACGACCACTACGCCTACTTAAATTTCGGGACGAAATTTCTTTTAAGGAGTAGGTAATGTAACATCCTGCCTTTTTCCGTTTACTTCCCGTTTAATTATTTTAAAGTCCGTTATATAATTATAACACCTTCCATTAATACGCGTTTTAAATTAGCTCGTTTAGGTAATTCACGCACCCGCTTTGAAACTTGAGGGACTAAACTTGCCAAGAGGCCATAGTCTTGACTAGGTCAACTAGTCAACCATGACCTCTCATCCATTCATTTCACCTCCTCTTTTCTCTAATACTTCAACTTTTCTCTCAAACTCCAATTCAAATATTCATCATCCATTTTCAAGTTAGCAATCAAACATCAAAACAAATTACATATTTGGAATCCTTGCATCTTCCTCTTCGATTCCATACCGATTTCATCGCCTTTGGGTAACTTTCTAAAAACACTAGATTTTGTGTTCTTGATAATTTTGACTTATAAAAGTGTTAATTAGTGTCTATGGCTCAAGTCTAACATGAATATATGATTTATATGCTTTTTCTTGTCATTTTGATGTAACTAGCTCAAATTTGAAAAGGGTGTGTTTGATTGTGAGATTTGGTTGCTTAAATGTTATTAGATGTTAAAAGTGCATGTATTAAATGTGTTACTAGCATCACTAGCTTCAATTTGATATGTGGGTTGACATAGAAAAGTTTCATAAACATAATTGTTAAATTTGTGACTTTGAGTAAGGGATTGAAGTAAAATGAACTTTTGATGCATTGAATGCCTTGCAATGTGGTTTGTAAGTGTTTAGTTGTATTGTATGCGTAATTACCTACGAAACGGCGTATTGTATGTGTGCATTTAATTCCCGAATCATAAATGTGCATTTATGAATTTGAAGCATTAATGATGGGCATTAATTGATCACTCAATTTGGAATTTCGATTATTTCAAATGATATTTTTGATTGATAAAATGTGTTTAGTTGTGTTCCTTGTTAAATTACCTTTTCAACGATGTATGGTATGCGTTTTAGGTATTTACGGTTCATTAGTTATGATAATTTAAAGTTTGAATGAAACTTGAACAATTGAAACAGCCCAGGTACCAGCTCCCGCACATTATCGCGGCGCGGCCTTTCTGTGTCGCTGCGCGGCAATAGCCGCATTCAGGGATTGACCTACCTTGTCAAATTATGAAAAATGTTTGCTATGCTACGCACCTCTGATTCACATGTAACTTATTCTAACATGCTTATATATGATTAAAAACCTCGAAAAAATAGTTCGGGACCCGACCCGAACGTGTTGACTTTTTCGTTGACTTTGGCTTGACCAAAGTTGACTTTCATTTAAACTTAACCAAATACTTATGCAATCATCCTAACATGCTTTTATATTTGAATCATGCATGAAACTTAGCAACGTGATTCACATGCTATTTGTAATCGAGTCGTAACGAGCCATAGGACTAATTGAACAACTTTGACCAATCGTGTTTACCATTATTGATACGACCTACTTGTTTAGGTCAAGACTAGCATTCGTTGTTGCACACGTTTACTTACGAAGTACTTTTATATGCTTGCACTCAAGGTGAGATCATAGTCCCACTTTTACTCTTTTATACTTATACGTGGGATGAGAAAACATAAACGATTTATACTTTTATACTTTGAACACAAATACAAAAGCAAATATACATACGAGTTAGAACAAAAATCCTCAAGTCCAATTGTCATAAGTTACACTTGTAGGGTGTAAGCGTGAACTTATGTTGTGTGGCCATACGGGTTTAACGAACCCTCATTCGGACGGTTCGCTATAGTTAGCGAATGAAATATAATTTTATCAGAATAGTGTAGGTTCTAACACTATATGCAGAGGTAAGATTCAGTTAAGCTTTGATAATTGGATGCTCGTGATACAAACACATCTTTTGAGATGTATACGCTTGACAATCGGTTTATACAAAATCTTGTGGTTCAAAACATACTTTATACATACACCTATGATTTCACCAACGTTTTCGTTAACAGATTTTCTATGTTTTTCTCAGGTCCTTGAATACTAGGTGATACATGCTTCCGCACTATACTTATTGATACTTGCTTGGATGTCGAGTATACATGCATACGTGGAGTGTCTTTTGACTTATTCTTAAATTGTGTCGCACATGTTTCAATTCTACTTTAAACATTGTAATGTAACTAGTTGTCAAACTACTTTGTAAACCATGAAACATCCTTACTTTTGAAATGAATGCGACATACTTTTGGTCAAACGTTATTTTAAAGACTTATGACCACGTAACGGGACCTAAGTAGACGGCGCCGTAAATGAAGTTTTTGTCGGGTCACTACAGTTGGAGCCTAGTGCATCCCTATCTTGTGCTAGCCTAATTAGATAGGAGAGATCAACCTGCGGGTTGGGTTCCTCATGTGGTAGCCTAATTGCAACCGTGTGGTATATGTTTGAATGACGTGTTCATCGCATGTGGATGATTTATGCCGCACGGTATGTAGGAGGAATTTTTGGTAAACCACAGCCCGATCAACTGGTGGTTAATGGTTTGGCCGAACCGCCGGAGTCTCTATAGACTACACTAGTGGGTGATGATTATGTGTTAGCCTATGTGACATGATTAGTATGACAGTACTATATGCTATTGCCTGTAGTTAGTTGTACTCAATTAGCTTCGTGCTAATTCCCCTCCATCTCCTCCCTGCAGGTTGTTAAATTTTGTAGATTGAGCATTTGAGGGGAAGACTGGCATGGTGATGTTATGTTTGATAGGATTTAACTCTGATGTGGTCTTACTTTACTTAAACAGTGATCTTTTGTAAACATAATGTAATTACATCTTTTGCGGTTAAATATGTATTTTGTTGAAATGACACATGACACTGGTTATACTGAATTAACAATAGTTAAAGTGTATTCTGTAATTAATTAATAAATGCTTCTGCCACGTATAAATAAAAAAAAACAAATTTAGCGGTGTCACAGGTCGGGTCATGGTGTTACTTTCTGTTCAGTATAGCATAGAAGGACACATGTGTTGCGTATGTATGGTTGTGCAGTCGATTTAGTAAAGCGAAGTATCGATAGACTATAGCGTGATCAGCTAAATCGTGTGCTCGTACAAGCCGCCAATCCTCATATTGTCATTTGTGGCTGTTGTATGCTAGTTCAAGACGTTAGCGTAATTGTGACCCTTGCATGTTCATTTTTCTTATGCTTGGTCTGTTAGATAATGTCCATTCACTTAGCAGTTGTGCTAATCCCCCACATTTCCACCCATTGCAGGTTCAGGTACTGCTGGTTAGGCGGGTGTTGATGTCGGGTTAGAAGACATGTTTGACTAAGAGCTTAACTATGATGTTTTCTTACTTCGTTTTAAAACTGGCTGTGACCAGAGTTTTGTAATCTTGTTATGTAACATCGTCTTTGTGTAGCGTTGTAATGTGTGTTAACAATGTTAGTTTATAAATTGTGTTTTTGTAAACGTTAACTAGGGCTATTTCGGTAATTATCTTTACTTCCGATGTGAATAAAAAAAATTATGGTGTTACAAGTGGGTATCAGAGCATGGTTTAGCAGCAAGTACGTGTGCGTATTTGTTCCTAAACCTTGAGTTAAGTCAAACATATCCGCGGGGTGGGACTAAGTGAATGTAGGACGTTGTGCATGTTAGTGTTTAGTAGGCTAATAGTTATCCACTAAGATTTTGTAGTGTTTTGTAGCAAAGATGGCAGATTATAGAGATGCAAACGCTTCAGACCCGATCCACACCGGAACATACAGAACTCCAAACGAGAAGAAAGAGGCAGAGGTTGACTAGACAGAATATTTGCATGAGCTTGAAAGTAAACTCAAGGAAGCTCAGGACAGGGTTGCTGAGCCTGAATTATCAAGGCAGTCGGGTAATTAGGACCCACCGTCGGGTTTTGCCACTGCTCAGTCACACACCCTCCAACAAATGAACCAAAATCAGTACCAATACCCAATGCAGAATCAAATTCCCCAGTACTTTATGCCAACACAGTTTAACTACCAGTATCCTAATCCAATGATGATGAACCAATTTCAGCCGCCCATGTACCAACAACCATATCCAGAACAACAATTCCAAGAACAACCACCAAAAATATGTACTTTTAAACAATTCAGAGATTATAGACCATCTCCTACTCAGAAAGTTCTAACCCAACTGTGAGTCTCAATTGGTTATGGGAGGTTGAAAGGGCATTCAAGGCATGTCAGTATGAGTCAGAATTAAATGTGACTTATGCCAGTAGATTGTTGAAGGATAGAGCAATGGTGTGGTGGAATTCTTTGATAGCTAGTATTCCTCAAGAGCAGGTTAAAATGATCACATGGGAACACTTTCACGCTAAGGTATGCGAACAGTACTGTAACGTGTTTGACATGAACAAAATTAAGATAGAGTTCTTAGAAATGCGGATGACGCCCCAGATGTCTATTTATGAGGTGATTGAGTAATATATGGATAAGTTGCGGTTTGTGCGACAATGGGTGCCGGATGAACAATCCAAGATCCAAAAATTTGTGAATATGATCCTGCCTGAGTACAAGTGTGAGATCAGCACCGACGTTATCTCAGGATTTTGTGATGGTAAAGATGGTGGAAAGTGATGTAAGAGAGGCAAGGGGTATGAGTTGGGTGAACATATTATCACAGGGTAGTCAAGCTACCAGTTAGTCAGTTTCAAAGTCTAAGAAATCGCTTGGGTTTAGACAAAATGGTAAGGATAATCAATGAAGCTCGGGTTCTGGTTTGGAAAGAGAGAATGGTTTAAAGGTTGTAAGTCTTCTCATAGTGGGTCGTGTTATGAGGAAACGAGGATATGTTTAAGATGTGATATGGTGGGTCATGAGTCTCAAGGGTGTTCGTTCAGAGAGAATGTGTGTTGGAGTTGTCACCAGCCGGGTCACTGTACAACAAGTTGTCAGACGTCAAAGGGCGTATGTTCCGGGGCAGGGTTAGGGGCGCGTTCGACATCTCTTGGGGGTTTCATAGCCTTAAGTGGACAGAAGAGGAAGAACTCGCCGACTGCGGAGGCAAGGGCCTTTCAAATGACAGTTGAGGCTACTACTACCGATGATGTCATAACTTGTATGTTCTTAATCAACTCAATATCTGTTAGAGTATTGTTTGATTTAGGCGCAAATAGGACGTTTATGTCAGTAGATTTCTGTACTAAGCTAGGTTTACCTGCTAGTGTGTTTCCTGAGCCTGTTAGAGTAGAGGTAGATGATGGTAAGACGGTTTCAGTCACAACGTATGTGTCTGGAGCTAGTATAGAAATTGATGGTAGACCGCTTTGCTATGTCTTGTTTAGTGCTGCATATTCCTAGCTTTGAAGTAGTGTTAGGGATGAACTGGATGAGCCTACATAAGGCCCACATTAAGTGTGATAGGAAGATTGTGACCTTTCATTTGACTGATGGAACCCGAGTTTTGGCTGGAGGGGAACGAGCTGGGTTCAGCTTTCTATTGATTTCGATGATGAAGGCAAAGAAGTCAGTTAATAAGGGGTGTGAGTTTGATATGACCAAAATGGACTGTTTTATTTATGCGGTGTCGTTAGGTCGCAAGACGTCAGAATCAGCTATCAGGAGAGGGGCAATAGTTTTAAATTTATATTTAGCGAGGCATAAATTGTACTACTCCTTATTATGGTGAGTAAGTGAAGTATGACCTAGGGTCGAATTTTTAAGAGATCAGTAGAATCGAACCTATATTTATAAATGAAGATAATCCTAAATTGAAGGAGTAGTTGTATATTACCTAATTTTAGGTTTTCTAGTTTATAAGATAAATAAAGTAAATGCGATAAAATTTGTAATTCAGATAGGGTTAAAGCAAGTGCATACTATGATTTCGTTAGTTACTTTGTGGAGATTATAGAATGCTGGATCATCAATAGGTAGTGACCTTATATTCATTACACTGGTCCTACTGCCCCTGTCATAAGACATGTCACTGGGTAATACGTTAGGCTTGAAGATTATGAATAAACAGCAACGTCTCATACCCCCGACGCCCGTGCATCTTAACTACAGTCATACACGTTCAAACGGCTCATCCAATTGAGCAACTCGGTTAGGTGACATATTAACGTTCTAAAAGGACTACACTTTCTTAAGCATAATGAGGTACAAGGTATGCCATATCCGAGAGACATGATGTGTATCGATGCTTTCGTTAATGATTGGTTTTAAAAGATAGTTAGGCCCTTAAAAAGAGTTTAACCATAAAGAACACCATGGCCAAGTCAATGTGACTTTCATGAACACGTTCGGTTATCGTAACGGTCCAATCCTTCATGAGTTTAAACAAACAGTCCCTTTATTAACTAAGAATCCCTCAAGCGGGGTGCAATTCTTAAGATCGCGTTATGGTGAAGTGTATTAATCAGCACTGACCGGGTTCCATGGCCTTACTTAGCAGAGGTACAACTTACAACAACCGTTGTGCTTCAGCATGCACGTACGAAGTTTATATGCTTGGTGACTACACTAGCATGGTCTAAGATCGACAATGTACTATGGGCCTAGTTAGATGTTTCATTACGAAAAAGTCGTCAGTCGGTATCCAAGGCTCGGTGGACTTACTACAACCGGTGTACCTCAGTCAAACTTGCGTTGTATCCGATAGACTTCTCTTACCAAGGGGTGACACAGAGAGTGTACTCTGAATAGGGGTTCGTAACTTCCCAATAGCAGAGCCAATAACTACGTTCTATTAGTTGGAAAAGCGATTGAGTTTAAAGCATAATCGGAAAGCACCTCAACAAGATTCATAAACCATAATATTATTTTGGCATTATAGCTAAGTACATAATAGCATACACTAAAGATAACTACTCGCTAATCATGGTAACAATATCATTAACCATAATAATGGAAGACATTATATAAAGACAAAGGATAGAAGTACCAGTAGATTAAACGAGTTCCGAAAATACAAAAGTGACAACTTCAAACTCTAGATCGCTCCTAATACAATCTTTAGCGTTCTTCTCCGGGTACTAATTTTCCAGCTCAGAGTCGAAGACCTTGAAAGTATGACTAATTATTATAGAAAGAGAGAAATAAGTAAATTAGAGTGTGTGTAAAAATGGATGACAAATGGCCCATTTTATAGTTGAGTTTTGGATGGGAAATGGCTGGCAGGCCGGCGCCAGAAGCCAGTGTCACAGGCCGGTGCCAGGCAGCCCGTTTCCCTTGCCCGTTTCTTGTAGCCAGTGTCCAGATCATAAGGCAAGCCGGCGCTAATATGGCAGGCCGGCGTGGCAGGCCGGCAACACAGGCCGGTGTGGCTGTTTGGCTTGCTGTTTGCTTAGATCGTTTTGCTTGTTTTCGGGATCGTAACTTGGTTTCCGGGGTCGTAACTTGTCTTTCACCGTTTTCGCTCTAGAATCTACGTTTTAGCTCCGATTCTCTTGATTCTTTTTGCACCATCGTTGTAATTTCTTGATCTTCATTTTTAATCGACAATGCGAGTATTTTGGTGATAAAGCTTTGAACTTTATTGTTTTTGGGCCTCAATACCGGGGTGAAAACGTGACTTTTTAACCGATATCAGAGTCCTTCATGGCCTATGTTATCGATGCTAAAAAGGAGAAGAGGTCAATTACCGACATTCCGGTGGTTTCGGAATTTCCTGATGTATTTCCTCATGAGTTACCGGGGTTGCTGCCAGTAAGAGAAGTGGAGTATAAGATTGAGTTGGTTCTGTGAACAACTCCAGTAGCTAATGCTCCTTATAGGTTAGCTCCTTCAAAAATTAGAGATATGATGTCTCAGATACAGGAGTTGTTAGATAGAGGGTTTATAAGACCGAGTTCTTTGTCGTGGGGTGCGCTGGTGTTGTTTGTGAAGAAAAAGGACGATACTCTGAGAATGTGTATAGATTATCGAGAGCTGAATAAGAGGACGGTTAAGAACAAATATCCGTTGCCTAGAATCGAAGATCTGTTCGACCAGCTTCAGGGTGCATCGTACTTCTTAAAAATAGATCTTAGACCCGGGTATCATCGGGCTCGGGTTGCAGAATCAGATATACTAAAGACAGCATTTAGAACGAGAAACGGGCATTACGAGTTCATGGTTATGCCGTTTGGGCTAACGAATGCTCCAACCGGCTTCATGGATTTGATGAACAGGGTTTGTAAGCCGTACTTAGACCAGTTCATTATTATGTTTATCGACGATATATTGGTGTATTCTAAAATAGAGGCTGATCATGCGACGCATCTTCGAATATTTATAGAGTTATTAAAGAAAGAGCAGTTATACGCTAAGTTTTCAAAGTGTGAGTTATGGCTTCGATAGGTGTAGTTTCTGGGTCATATTAGTTGTAAGGCAGGAATTAAAGTAGATCCGTCGAAAATAGAAGCGGTAATGGGTTGGAATTTACCGAAGACGCCGACAGAAGTTATGAGTTTCTTAGGTCTTGCGGGTTATTATCGCCGGTTTATAAAAGAGTTTTCTAAGATAGCGGTTCCATTAACCAAATTGACCAGAAAAAGACGTAGGTTTTTGATGGGGTGACCAACAGGAACAAGCCTTTCAAACTCTGAAACAATTGTTGTGTCGGGCTCCAGTGTTAGCATTACCAGAAGGTTCAGACGACTTTGTAGTAGACTGTGATGTGCAATTGTCGGGTTAGGGTGTGTACTAATGCAAAGAGATACGATTATCATGTATGCTTCTCGTTAGTTAAAGACACACGAGCGTAACTATCCGGTTCATGATTTATAAATGACTACAATGGTATTTGTGTTGAAGTTATGGAGACACTACTTATACAGAACGAAGTGTTTAATATGTACAGACCATAAGAGCCTCCAGTATATTTTCATGCAGAAAGAACTGAATATGCAGCAAAGATAATGGATATATATCATATTTGCGCTCAGATTAAATCCGAACACCCGAAACCCTATGGTTCGTTACAATAGTTGAAAATTCAAGAGTGGAAATGAAATCATATTACGATGGTCTTTGTGACCAAATTTCCCCAAACTCATAGAGGTAATGATATGATCTGGGTAATTGTTGATCGACTGATTAAGAACAGATTACAAAGAAGTTTGGGAACAAGGGTAAATCTGAGTACATCATACCATCCGCAGACCGACGTTCAGAGCGAACGTACAATATAGACACTAGAGGACATGCTTAGGTCCTACGTGTTAGAGTACGGTGGTCTGTGGGATATACATTTACCTTTGATTAAGTTCTCTTACAATAATACTTATCATTCGATCATTGTCATGCTGCCTTATGAGATGTTGTATGGGCGCAAATGTAGAACGCCGACTTATTGGTTAGAAGCCGGTGAGAAACAGTTTGCGGGTCTAGAATTAGTTCAGATAATCGCAGAAAAGGTAACGATAGCGCGTGAAAGTTGAAAGCGGCACGTGATAGACAGAAAATTTACGCCGATCCACGTAAATGTCCGGTAAACTTTGAGGCGGGAGATCGTGTTAATTTGAAAGTTTCACCGTGGAAAGGGGTTATCAGGTTCGGTAAGCGGGGTAAGTTAGAGCCAACGTACATTAGACCGTTCAAAATTATTCAGAGGGTTAATGATAAGACGGTTGAGTTAGAGCTTCTGACAGAGTTGGCAAGAATACACAACACATTCAACGTGTGTTACCTTAGGAAGTGTAAGGTCGATGATGAAACACAACTGGTTCCATTGAGTGATTTGAGAGTGGACCTGAATCAAAGGTTAGTTGAATAACCGGTTAGAATTGTCGATAGAAAGGTAACAAGATTGAGAAGGAAGGGGGTTCGAATGGTGCTTATTGAATGGAAGCATAGCTTAGGATCTAACCTAACATGGGATATTTAAGAGCTGATGAAGGCTCGTTACCCTCGTCTGTTTGGCCATGATCAGATTTTGTGGACGGAATCTTCTTAAGGGGGTGGATTTGTAACATCCTCAGACCGGGCCTAGCCGTTAGTTGTGGATTTTTCCCTTAGGCCTCGTTAATTGTGATTTTAATTAAATATCATGATTATTTATTTTATAGTGCTGTTAGATTCGCTTTGTGACCATGGTTGCAGAACAGTTCAGTTTATGTGTTTTGGACCCCGTTTGGGCAGCCAAACGATTTGCGTTTGAGGCCATATTACTGTTAAATACCCGTGTGTTGAGAGGTATGGGATTTTAACCCATTATGTGTGTTGGTGAAGCTGCTTTCTTCTCATTTCTAGACTTTTCCCACACACACAAACACATACCGTATCTTCTTCCTCTCTAACTACCAAACTCCAAATTCTTAATTCTTATTCTTGAGCTCAAATTATTTATATCTTCTTGCTCCTTACGATTTACTGAGTCTTTTGAGGTAAGAATCAAAGTGTTTCAAGCCTTAATCTTTGAGAAAATGAAGATTTTGTATTAGGTTTGCTAAAAGTGTAATTTGGGTAAATGGTTTGATTTAGGTGTTGTTTGTGTCAAAACATTGTGGGTTTATGTTCCTAAATGTTTAGTGTACTTGATTTTTTAGTTTTGAGGTCAGAAACGAGCTCTAGAGCAAGAATTGGTGAATTTTGTGTGAAACCCGTAGCTGTGTTTATCTTCATTTGAAGATGAACACGGTCGGCCGAGTGTCTAGATATCGGCTAAAAAGTCACGTTTTTACCCCCGATATTAGCCTCATTTATGATAAATTAATTGATTTTATCATCTAAATAAGCATTTATTTGCTTCATTTGGTAGATTATTGAAACAACCCGTCCTTATCCTCCTGGACGAAGTCATCAACATTTGGTCCCATTGCGATGATCGACTCCAAGTAATGTCCTTAAAATGAGCAAATGTACAGCGGAAGACTTAATTCGTACCTGAGACTAAACATGCTTAAAAGTGTCAACCAAAAGGTTGGTGAGTTCATAGGTTTATCATAATAATCATTTCAATATCTTAATAGACCACAAGATTTCATAATCATAAACATATTACACTCGCAAGTGTATGTAAAGCATTCTAAGTGGTTGAGCACTTGGTAACCATACTTAACATTTAATCAACGTCGCATATTCCCTTTATTATGAAATCTCATTACACCGTACCAAGTGTAGTCACCAAAACGAAGTACTGTGCAACCGTTGAATACTGGTCGTCCAGTCCGGTTGGGGTTGTCAGGCCCGATAGATCTATCAACAGGATTCGCGTTACAATACCCATGTAAATAGTAGTCACCAAGCTACAGGGAAGTATGCCAGTGGTACAACTCAACGTAGAATATATTTTAAGTACTTGTGTCTATTTCGTAAACATTTATAAAAGCAGCGCATGTATTCTCAGCCCAAAATATATATTGCAAAATCAATTAAAAAGGGAGCAAATGAAACTCACCATACTGTATTTTGTAGTGAAAAATACATATGACGTCATTTAACAAGCGTAGGGTTGACCTCGGATTCACGAACCTATATCAGTTATATATATTAATACATATAGTAATTATTAACAAAATTTTGTTATGTATTAAGTTTATAATATATTACTTATTTAAATTATCAATATATTCGTTATTTCAGTAGTTATATGTTTCATTAATAACTTAATTAACTATTTTTAGTCTATTTACTTTTGATACATAATTAGTATTTATTATAAAATTTTTCGTATAATTATGTCATATATATTTAAATATATTTTTATAAAACAATATTGATAAATGAAAAGTTGTAATATTTTTTATATCAACAATAACTAATAATCATTTTAAAAAAATAGTAATAATAGTAATAATAATGGTAATTTTTATAAAAATAATATTAACAATGATAATAATAATGTAAATGATAAAACTAATATTAATAATGATTAAAAATAATTAATAATAAAGTAATTAGAATATTATATGTTAATGATAATGATAATAATAATGTTTATGATATTAATATTAATAATAATAATAATAATACTTTAACTAATAATAATACTAAAAATGAAAATAATAATAATAAATATAATATATAAATGAGTAACTACCTTAAAGTAAAGGCTTTCTAAAAAGTATTGTCCCATGCCAAGCTCGAACCCGAGACCTCTCGCCCACTCACTAACACCTTTAACCATACCTTCAATTCTGTTTCTTTGAATTTATAACTCATCTATATCTATATTTATTTAACCTACAACTATTCCGTTCCATTTTCTTCTTTATCACCGAAACCATCACTATTCTTGTCATTTTAATTGGGGTTTCGGCCCAATAAAGCAACCTTGTGCTCGGTCCAATAGAAAAATGAAATTTGAATTCGGCCCAACATATAACAAATGGTTTAATCAGGCCTGATTACAAATGAAAGCCCAAATAGAAGCCCAGCTCGCTAATGTTTTTTAAAAAAAATATACCCTGGCCTAGAATCGAACCCCAGACCACCTGGTTCTCTACACACCTCCTTACCACTCCTCTGTTTCTTTGTTACTAATTTAATCTCCAAATTAAAATACATAACCTGTATCTTTCTGTCAGTTTTTTTTCCCCTTCTTCTTCATCATCTAAATCAAACGTCATCAATATAATCATCATCTTCGTTATGGATTTTGAATAGGAAACATAATAGTGATTCTCCATCGTCCTTGTTACACCATCTTCATTAAATTATTAACATAATCAAAACCGTTCATCATTACCTTCATTCTAAACGTAACAATATTATCGTAATATCATTGTTACTGTTACCTCACCTTCTTCCTCGTTACACAGAATCACGAACAGAAAGATGCAGTAGCAGTTTGGGGTGTTCAGTCGTGGTGATTTATGGCTTGTATGTGATGGAATGACTGGAGATCAGAAAAGAAAAGAAACGAAATTTTTTTAAAAAAAAATAAAAATAAAGAGGATGTTATGGTGGTCAACTGTGGTGTTTACAGTGATGAATGGTGGCGATTGAGGTGATCAAGGGTGGCGATGATGTAGAGGTGATTGAGGAAGGTGGAAGCTTGATGATGTTCTTGGGTCACGGTTGCAGTAGGAAACACAAAAAAAAATATAGAGAGAGTGGATGAGAGAGAGAGTGGAAGAAGGTGGCGGTGATGGTTCATGGCGATTGTATAGTGGTTGTTGTAGCCGGTTGAGGTGGTGGCAGTGGACTATGGCGGTGGTGTATACGGTGGTGGTGTACCTTGGTGATCAAGGTTAGTTGATCGAGCATGTCCACATATATATATGTGTGTGTGTATATATATATATATATATATATATATATATATATATATATATATATATATATGCATATGAATTTATATATAGATAGAGAATAGATAGATGATAGATATTTTATTTTATTATAATTGTAAAGGAAGTCACAAGGAAACAGTAACATACAGTAATAAACATTAAACAGTTCAGCAGCCGGAGCTTTGTCCTATCAGGGGGTGTTATATCGTGTCCATTGCTAAACAGTTGACGTTTAAAAGTCTTCCAAAAATCACCAAATTTTTAGATTAAATGTATTTAATTATTTCACTCATTAACTGTGTGAAACCTGATCAAAAAGGTTCACTAATTATTTATTTTCTGTTCCATTTTATATGTACGGAGTACTAATATTTAAACTTAAAAATGTAAAAATATTTTTAACAAATCTAAAATCTTCGTAATCAGTTTACAGTCAAACTTTTATCTTAATCATTCATGAACATGTATTATATCTATATTAAAACTAACAAAACGTCAACCGAGTGTCACTGACGTTTACTAATTAGGCTTGAAATCATTTATTTTCCATATACTATATGTATATATAAATATATTTTAATATCAGGTTTTATTATATAACTAGATATATATATATATATATATATATATATATATATATATATATATATATATATATATATTTTTTTTAAATATATATATTTACTATTAACATTCATGTATATATACATATATATATGTATCTATTTACAAATAGTTGTTCGTGAATCGTCGAGAACAGTCGAAGGTCAAATGAATATATGAAATAGTTCAGAATTTTTGAGACACAACCTAACAAACTATTCTTATCGTGCCAGAAATATGATATCGTATTAAGAGTTTGGTTTAAAATTAGTCGAAATTTTCCAGGTCGTCACAGTACCTACCCGTTAAAGAAATTTCGTCCCGAAATTTGAGTAAGATGGTCATGGTTAACAATAAAAATGTTTTCATGACGAATATGAGTTGATAATTAGAGTTTTATCATTATTGATTAATATAGATAAAACGATTCGATCATGTGAAGCGTACGAGTGAAGCTATCACAAAAGAGTGAAAAGTTTCGTCTTAACTTTTGACGTAGTCATGGTGGATTTCCGGAATTCAAGGAATTTAAGGAAATCTTCTAATCAGAAGGAAAATTTATTAGCACGAATTATTAGCAACTGTTGGAATTACGGAAGAACAGAAATATCAAGGAAATATTTCTGTGATATGCTTAAAGTTTAAGTAGAATGGAAGAGTCGTGTAACATGGCACATGATGACGTTATGATCTGTGAATCATCATGTTTCATTAGAACTTTCAGCATGACTTACTGTAATATAATCACGTTGGCCAGGCGCATTATATTATACTAACTCATGCATCAATTCCCAACACTTCTCCACAATTCATTCATAATTTATACTTAGACTTTACAGAAGTTTTCAATATAACAGAATACAGAAAAACACGAAGAGGTAGATAATTTCGGACAAAAATATTTATGAAAATATCCTCAGAAATATCGAAAATATTTATGATGATATTTTGGAATTTCTAAATTTGAAGGTTGATGAAGAAAAATTTTCCGCAAGATTTTAACATGACTTTGGAGTAAGATATTCTCTAAAGATTTCATCGGATCAAGAATTACCTGGATTCTTTGAATATAGGGTTTGGTCCTTGTATTTGTCCTTGGTCTTCTTCATGGTTAGCTCAATGTGTTTTTCAATACCAGTTTTCTATCGAGCGTTCCTAACACTTCCTTCTTTATCATCAACTTTTTGTCATTAAGACCATCTACAACATGCTGCTTCATCAGCATTTTCAAAGTTAACGGATCTGGGTCATTGGTTATTAAACCGAGATGTTTTCAGGAGAATTGCGTTTTGAGATGATTAAACGCTGATGGATGTATGGTGGAATATAAAAGGTTCTCTGGTAACAATAAATAAGCACGTATATATTCCGAGGTTATAATAAGGTTGTTTTGAACGAGAAGTCGAAATCAACTTGCTGGAGCTGTGATAAAATTGGCTAATTTGGAAAGGAATTGCAAAATTATTTTGGGTAATAATAGCGCCAAAGAAGCTAGCACAGATATGTGTTTAACGTTTACTTAGTTTTCGAGGGTTTTTCAGGTGCATAACCATATGCATCAATCTTTTCTTCCGTAGATGAAGTGCGGTTGGTTCATCTTCTCGATTGAGATGTTTTCAAGAATCATGAACGGTTTGAACGCAAATTGTAATCGTCAAGATACGAATGAGGTTTAAGATGAAAATCAAGTGGCAAACTTGAAGAATTATTTAGTTTCATATATTATAATCAATATTTTAATTCATTTTAATTGTCCAAAGTTAGTAGTCCAATAGTCCAATAGTCCAATAATTCATATATAGTTTAATATATAACATTCGAATTAATTAATACGTATCGTGACCCGTGTACCGGTCTCAGTATTGATCACAACTCAAACTATATATATATTTTGGAATCAACCTCAACCTGTATAGCTAACTCCGTCATTTGCATATAGAGTGTCTATGGTTGTTCCAAGATAAATATATAGATGGGTCAATATGATATGTCGAAACCTTGTATACGTGTCCCGTTATTTAAAGTGCGTAAAATAAATACAAAAATTAAATGACGATAAATAAAATTGCGAGAATGTAAATTGCGAGAATGTAAATTGCTAGAATATAAATTGCGAGAATGTAAATTGCGATAATTAAATTGCGATAAATAAAATGTAACCAGTTAGCTAGGAACAGTTAGCAAGGAACAGTTAGCGTGGATTCTTAACAATATTTCAATTAGTTAGTTCGTTTGTTTCTAACAAGTTTTACTTTATCCGATGTTTTCTTCATTATGCCACTTGTTGGATTCTGATAGGTCAAAATCCAAATATGAAATTGAACGAAAATGGATTCTGTGGTGAACGGATACGTATATCTATGGATATAAGTAGGATAGTGACTGACTATTGAATCAGAGTCGAAGAATGTACCGTGTAACTGATTAATGTGATATCTAAATATTCCTCGGGTATTACCTACCCGTTAAAATATTTTCACCATTAACAGTTTGTACAAAAGAATTTTAATTACAATCTTTATGAAAATATACTTGCATATATATTTTCTTCAGATGTAATCATGGATTTAATGAGTCAATAAGATATTAAACTCATTTGATTTATCGTTAATACTAGATTACATAATCTCTAAAACTTTAGAAATTACATAATCGCCATGTCGAGCGAAGATAATCGATGTAGAACGATGTGTAGAACGAAGATAAAGTAGATAGAACGATACGTAGAATGATGATTAGGCTCGAGGTACAGAATGAGATGTTGAGACGTGTGATGTTGAAACTTGGGTTGTTGGTGGTACTGTTGGTGCCAGTGATGTTGCTGCAGCTGGTAAGTTTTGCACCATATTCTTCAAATTGATTTCTCGAGCGCGAAGTTCGTTAACCTCTTCCATTTCTCCGGGATGATTGTCGATCGAAACGAGCGGATGAATGAGATTCAAAATTTTAGATAGAATATAATCTTGGCGAGATATTCTGAAAATGAGAGAGAAAATAGTATTACGAACAGGTTCGCCGGTAAGTGCTTCAGATTCTTCGCCAAGAGGGGAATGTGGTGGATGGAAAGGATCGCCTTCTTCTCGTTTCCATTGATTAAGTCGACTACGAACCAATCAGATGAATTGGGGATGACTGATCGGTTGATTCATTCTGGTGACGCTGATAGGTGAAACTCCATTTCGGAATAGCTGTCGGAATTCGATGAATTCGAACTGGTTGAGGGATTCATCTCGTACGATCAGATGAAGGATTTTTCGATAAGAAATAGATTATAGGATGTAGATTAGTACCCTGCAATGCATAATTTACATATGCAAATATAATACTAAAATCCCATAAGTTACGGAGAAATCTACGGAAGCTGTCAGGCAAAGGTAACAATAACAGATACGCTAAGATATGAATTTATCTATACACTGTCTACGCAATAGAGGCAGTAAGACATGTCTAGACTAAGAATGATAAGCAGGTAATTTCCTAAGGATGATAAGCAGATGATTTCCGACTAGAAATGATAAGCAAAACTTTTGACATGCATACACGGTCGAAGTCCAGACTCACTAATGCATCTAAACAACTATCAGTTAGACAAACTAATGCAAGCCTGGTTCGCTAAGACCACCGCTCTGATACCAACTGAAACAACCCGTCCTTATCCTCCTGGACGAAGTCATCAACATTTGTTCCCATTGCGATGATCGACTCCAAGTAATGTCCTTAAAATGAGCAAATGCACAGCGGAAGACTTAATTCGTACCTGAGAATAAACATGCTTAAAAGTGTCAACCAAAAGGTTGGTGAGTTCATAGGTTTATCATAATAATCATTTCAATATCTTAATAGACCATAAGATTTCATAATCAAAAACATAATACACTCGCAAGTGTATGTAAAGCATTCTAAGTGGTTGAGCACTTGGTAACCATACTTAACATTTAATCAACGTCGCATATTCCCTTTATTATGAAATCTCACTACACCGTACCAAGTGTAGTCACCAAAACGAAGTACTGTGCAACCGTTGAATACTGGTCATCCAGTCCGGTTGGGGTTTGTAACATCCCGCGTTTTTCCCGTTAAATTTAATTTTAACACCGTCTTTTTTTTTAAACATAATCTTTCGTATTTAAATTAATAGTTTCCGTGAGTAACGTTCATTATATTTCCGCTATTTAATTTTGACATCACCCGTTTACTCGAGCGTTTTAAAAATATTCGATCGGTTAAATCCCGCACCCGCTTTGAAACTCGAGGGACCGGAGTTGCCAAATGGGCAAACTAGTTGACTAGGTCAACTAGTCAACCCATTTTTCATTCATTCCATCATCTCCCTCCTCTCTTTTCTCTCTTTCTCTCTAGCAAGAACACACACACAAACCCCAACTTCATAGAATCATCATCTAAATTCGGGATTGGAAGCAAACATCAAAACAAATTACATTTTTGTGATCCTCTCTTCATCCTCTACATTTTGGTACCAATTTCATCTCGTTTGGGTAACATTTCTAAAACTCTAGATTTTCTCTAAATTCGTGTTTTTGATTTGGAATGGTGTTAGTTAGTGTCTATGGCTCGTGTCTAGCATGAATATATGATTTAGTTGCTCGATTTGTTGTTTTGAGTAACTAGTTTGAACATTTGAAATGGGTTTGCTTAATCTTGCATTTTGGAAGATTAAATGTTGTTTGATTGTTAAAGTTCATGTTTTAATTGTGTTACTAGTATCACTAGCTTCGTTTTGATGCGTAGGTTGATTAAGAAAACTTCAAAAACATGAATATTGATTTTTGTGGATTTTGGTTAGGGTTTGATAGACTTAAAACGAGCTTTTGATGTTTCGAATGCCATGAAATGTTATTAGTAAGTGTTTAGTTGTAATGTATGTTTCATTACCTTCGAAACGGCATATCGTATGTGTAAATTGGATTCCCGAATCATAAAATACGTTTTACGAACTTGAAACTTTGAAAATAAACCTTTCTTGATCAATTGACGAGTTTTCGGTTATTGTAATTGATGTTTTTGCTTGTGAAAGGTAGTTAATTGTATTCCTTGTCAAAAGAGCTTTCCAATGATATAAGATGCGTATTCTAAGTGTTTACGGTTTGCGTTTTGTGCTAAATTGAATTTTGGATCAAGACTTGAACTTTTGAAACTGACCAGGCACCAGACCACGTTATTTGTCGCGGCGCGACACCTCTGGCCGCGGCGCGGCAATAGCCGTGTTTGGGTTCTGACCTACTTTGTCAAATTTCAAAAAATGTTTGCTATGCTACGCACCTCCGATTAACATGTAACTTGGCCAACATGCTCATATATGACTTCTAAGCTTAGAAAAATAGTTTGGGACCCGACCCGAACGTGTTGACTTTTTCGTTGACTTTGACCAAGTTTGACTTTTAGTCAAACTTAACAAAACACTTATGCAATCGTTCTAACATGCTTTTATACTTGATTCTCGCATGAAACTTGGCAACGTGATTCACATGCTATATTTAATCGAGTCGTAACGAGCCATAGGACTAATTGAACACATTTCGCCCGACCTTGTGTCGTAACCGGTTAATTGACACAACTTACTTGTTTAGGTCAAGGCTAAGCAACTTTCATGCATACGTTACTTTGTGAAGTACGTTTATACTCGTGCACTCGAGGTGAGATCATAGTCCCACCTTTGCAAATACTTTTATACTTTTAAATCGTGGGCTGAGAAACATATACTTTATATACATTTATACGGTTTATACTTTCATACTTTGGATACAAATGCGAATACAAGAGCAAAGATACAGACGAGTTAGAACAAAAGTCCTCAATCCAATTATCATTAGTTCCACTTGCAGGGTGTAAGTGTAAGCGAGTGATTATGTTGTGTGGCCATACGGGTTTAACGAACCCTCATTCAGACGGTTCGCTACCGTTAGTGGATGAAATATAATTTCAACGTGCATAGTGTATGTTCTAACACTATATTCAAAATTCAGAGGGAAGATTCAGTTAAGTTTTGGTAATTGGGTGCTCGTGATACAGACAACATCTTTTGGGATGTATACGCTTGATATTCACTTTATACTAAATCTTATGGTTTACAAACACATCTTTAGAGATGTATACGCCTTGATACTAAACCTTGTGATTCAAAAACATACTTTCACAAATACATTTATGATCTCACCAACGTTTTTCGTTGACAGTTTTCTACATGTTTTCTCAGGTTTTCACATGGCTATTTGTTACACGCTTCCGCACTCTTTGATTTCTTGATTGGAGTCTACCATGCATGCATACGCTAGGGATAGCATTTTTGGATTCAAACTTTTGTCTACTTACTTACGCTATTTATAGCAACTGTGGTTTCAAACTAATTATGTCGCAAGTTATTTCATTCATACTTTATAACTTTGTAAACTTAAACTTATTGTCGATCCGTTTGTTAAACTAAACTTTGTACCTTTCAAATGAACGCGACATAATTTTGGTCAAACGAGTCTCATATAGGGACTACGACCACGCAACGGGACCTAAGTTAACGACGCCGTCAATAACGGTTTTGGTCGGGTCGTTACAAGTGGTATCAGAGCGTTGGTTGTAGGGAACTAGGATGCATTAGTGTGTCTAACAGAGTCGTTAGGACGCATTAGTAAGTCTAGACTACAACCGGATAGTTAATCATTGCATTCTGACATACATTTGCTATAGATAGCACTTACTTGACTACTTGTGCATTATACTTGAATCATTCTTAGGAAAACTTTTTAATGGTACCCAACCTTCATTATACGAACTCGTATCCTGCCACTTTAGTTCGGAAACTCTGACTCCTTAGTTGTTATTCCCCCCGTCTCATCTTACTATCCATGAATATTGTAAAGTCACCGTCACTACTCTAGATGAGTATCGTCATCACTGTTTATCGCTACGGTTGCGTACTACTCGTTATCATGACTCATTACTCTTTTCGTACCTAAATACATTATTGTTTGAATCGAACCGATTTGACGTGAACAATCATTTATACACTTCCCACGGGGAAACGCTTCTTTAGAGTTGTAGAAATTCTTTCGATATAATACGAGTCACGTTTGAGACGTCGTTACATTTTGTTTATTTTAGATTTTCGCGATGACACGAACTTGAATCTATGGAGTGATGTGGGAATGGAGGTATGAGTTAGCGTAATATAACGACACTCGATCAACGTGGTTATATTACGGTAAGACATACCGAAGTTCTAGTGACACGTGATGGTGGTTAGACTCGATCAACCTAAACACCACCATGTGCCATGTACATGACTTCATCTTCTCAGGTTTGGACATCCGAAAACTCCGAGAAAATTTATAACAACCATACCGGGGACACCCCTTCGACTTTTGTCGAACTATACTTATGCTTCCGAATGAATTACCGATTCCTCTCGACTTCAACCGTATGTTACACGTGTATACTATCTCGTCCTCGCACAGTCTTATTGACTAATTACGATTTACTCGTTATGCTCGCACCGAGGCGGAAACTTTTCTCTCATCACACTCGTACTTCCGGTTCAGGAAATCTTTACTCTAAACTCTCAATGGGGGAAGAGACTCTCCACGTTATACTAGTATTCACCTCGAGGGTGAATAGTTCCGACGAACGTTTTTCTTTCAGAAACCGATGAGAACTTGCCCCGACGAACGTTTTTGGAAACCGATAAATCTTCCGCGACGCGAATTTTCTTGAGAAACTTGTCCTAACAAACTTGTCCAAATATACCTTACGGAATGTACTCCGTTTCGGACCGAGATCCTCGTTTCACTTCTAGATTTTGGAGTACCTTACAAAAAGCCTCGGGACCACGTTTAAACATGGGTACCGCGTATCATCCACAAACCGACGGACCAAGCAAACATATGATTCAAACCTTGGAAACCGTAATACGAATTTGTATTACTAACTTCAAATTTACTTGAGAAAAGTATTTTCCTTTAGCTTAATCCTCGTACTACAATGATCTTCATTCGAGTTTTAACGTCACACCTTTTGAAACCACATGTGACCGGAAACGTCATCCTCCTTTTTGTCGAAACCAAGTAAACGATGATCAATTCACCGGGGCCGAGCTTATTCATGAGCAATCGAGAGGATTTATTCATATTCAGGTAAAACCCTACGCGACTCGTAATCACCAAGAGCTACGCCGATGTTAGACGTAAACATTTCAAATTCCACGTGGGAAACCGCTTCACGTTAAGAGTCGCACCTTGGAAAGGTGCAATCCGTTTCGGGAAACGTAGGAAGCTAAATCCGCGATATTTTGATCCTTTAAATTCTTGGGGTGTTTTGGACCCGTCGCTAGCCGTTTAGACTTTTCCGACTCATTTTGGGTCTCCGTTTATCCTACATTCGATGTATCAACTCAAAGACGTGTTTTGCGAAACGAGAACTTGTTATCTCCTTTGATGAACTCACTATCGACGATAACCCTCACTTCCTAGGAGGACCGGTTGAAACCATGAATCATGGAAGCCAAACCTTAAAACAACATATGATCCCGACCGTCAAAATTCGTGGAAATACTCAAGGACGTACCTTCACTTATTCGTAGAATTTACAACGCAAGGTCTCGAGTAAGATTCAACAACTACTACTTCCAACTAAATTTCGGGACGAAATTTCTTTTGAGGTGTGCATAATGTAACATCCCGCGTTTTTCCCGTTAAATTTAATTTTAACACCGTCTTTTTTTTTTAAACATAATCTTTCGTATTTAAATTAATAGTTTCCGTGAGTAACGTTCATTATATTTCCGCTATTTAATTTTGACATCACCCGTTTACTCGAGCGTTTTAAAAATATTCGATCGGTTAAATCCCGCACCCGCTTTGAAACTCGAGGGACCGGAGTTGCCAAATGGGCAAACTAGTTGACTAGGTCAACTAGTCAACCCATTTTTCATTCATTCCATCATCTCCCTCCTCTCTTTTCTCTCTTTCTCTCTAGCAAGAACACACACACAAACCCCAACTTCATAGAATCATCATCTAAATTCGGGATTGGAAGCAAACATCAAAACAAATTACATTTTTGTGATCCTCTCTTCATCCTCTACATTTTGGTACCAATTTCATCTCGTTTGGGTAACATTTCTAAAACTCTAGATTTTCTCTAAATTCGTGTTTTTGATTTGGAATGGTGTTAGTTAGTGTCTATGGCTCGTGTCTAGCATGAATATATGATTTACTTGCTCGATTTGTTGTTTTGAGTAACTAGTTTGAACATTTGAAATGGGTTTGCTTAATCTTGCATTTTAGAAGATTAAATGTTGTTTGATTGTTAAAGTTCATGTTTTAATTGTGTTACTAGTATCACTAGCTTCGTTTTGATGCGTAGGTTGATTAAGAAAACTTCAAAAACATGAATATTGATTTTTGTGGATTTTGGTTAGGGTTTGATAGACTTAAAACGAGCTTTTGATGTTTCGAATGCCATGAAATGTTATTAGTAAGTGTTTAGTTGTAATGTATGTTTCATTACCTTCGAAACGGCATATCGTATGTGTAAATTGGATTCCCGAATCATAAAATACGTTTTACGAACTTGAAACTTTGAAAATAAACCTTTCTTGATCAATTGACGACTTTTCGGTTATTGTAATTGATGGTTTTGCTTGTGAAAGGTAGTTAATTGTATTCCTTGTCAAAAGAGCTTTCCAATGATATAAGATGCGTATTCTAAGTGTTTACGGTTTGCGTTTTGTGCTAAATTGAATTTTGGATCAAGACTTGAACTTTTGAAACTGACCAGGCACCAGACCACGTTATTTGTCGCGGCGCGACACCTCTGGCCGCGGCGCGGCAATAGCCGTGTTTGGGTTCTGACCTACTTTGTCAAATTTCGAAAAATGTTTGCTATGCTACGCACCTCCGATTAACATGTAACTTGGCCAACATGCTCATATATGACTTCTAAGCTTAGAAAAATAGTTTGGGACCCGACCCGAACGTGTTGACTTTTTCGTTGACTTTGACCAAGTTTGACTTTTAGTCAAACTTAACAAAACACTTATGCAATCGTTCTAACATGCTTTTATACTTGATTCTCGCATGAAACTTGGCAACGTGATTCACATGCTATATTTAATCGAGTCGTAACGAGCCATAGGACTAATTGAACACATTTCGCCCGACCTTGTGTCGTAACCGGTTAATTGACACAACTTACTTGTTTAGGTCAAGGCTAAGCAACTTTCATGCATACGTTACTTTGTGAAGTACGTTTATACTCGTGCACTCGAGGTGAGATCATAGTCCCACCTTTGCAAATACTTTTATACTTTTAAATCGTGGGCTGAGAAACATATACTTTATATACATTTATACGGTTTATACTTTCATACTTTGGATACAAATGCGAATACAAGAGCAAAGATACAGATGAGTTAGAACAAAAGTCCTCAATCCAATTATCATTAGTTCCACTTGCAGGGTGTAAGTGTAAGCGAGTGATTATGTTGTGTGGCCATACGAGTTTAACGAACCCTCATTCAGACGGTTCGCTACCGTTAGTGGATGAAATATAATTTCAACGTGCATAGTGTATGTTCTAACACTATATTCAAAATTCAGAGGGAAGATTCAGTTAAGTTTTGGTAATTGGGTGCTCGTGATACAGACAACATCTTTTGGGATGTATAAGCTTGATATTCACTTTATACTAAATCTTATGGTTTACAAACACATCTTTAGAGATGTATACGCCTTGATACTAAACCTTGTGATTCAAAAACATACTTTCACAAATACATTTATGATCTCACCAACGTTTTTCGTTGACAGTTTTCTACATGTTTTCTCAGGTTTTCACATGGCTATTTGTTACACGCTTCCGCACTCTTTGATTTCTTGATTGGAGTCTACCATGCATGCATACGCTAGGGATAGCATTTTTGGATTCAAACTTTTGTCTACTTACTTACGCTATTTATAGCAACTGTGGTTTCAAACTAATTATGTCGCAAGTTATTTCATTCATACTTTATAACTTTGTAAACTTAAACTTATTGTCGATCCGTTTGTTAAACTAAACTTTGTACCTTTCAAATGAACGCGACATAATTTTGGTCAAACGAGTCTCATATAGGGACTACGACCACGCAACGGGACCTAAGTTAACGACGCCGTCAATAACGGTTTTGGTCGGGTCGTTACAGGGTTGTCAGGCCCGATAGATCTATCAACAGGATTCGCGTTTACAATACCCATGTAAATAGTAGTTACCATGCTACAGGGAAGTATGCCAGTGGTACAACTCAACGTAGAATATATTTTAAGTACTTGTGTCTATTTCGTAAACATTTATAAAAGCAGCGCATGTATTCTCAGCCCAAAATATATATTGCAAAAGCAATTAAAAAGGGAGCAAATGAAACTCACCATACTGTATTTTGTAGTGAAAAATACATATGACGTCATTTAACAAGAGTAGGGTTGACCTCGGATTCACGAACCTATATCAGTTATATATATTAATACATATAGTAATTATTAACAAAATTTTGTTATGTATTAAGTTTATAATATATTACTTATTTAAATTATCAATATATTCGTTATTTCAGTAGTTATATGTTTCATTAACAACTTAATTAACTATTTTTATTCTTTATACTTTTGATACATAATTAGTATTTATTATAAAATTTTTCGTATAATTATGTCATATATATTTAAATATATTTTTATAAAACAATATTGATAAATGAAAAGTTGTAATATTTTTTATATCAACAATAACTAATAATCATTTTTAAAAAAATAGTAATAATAGTAATAATAATGGTAATTTTTATAAAAATAATATTAACAATGATAATAATAATGTAAATGATAAAACTAATATTAATAATGATTAAAAATAATTAATAATAAAGTAATTAGAATATTATATGTTAATGATAATGATAATAATAATGTTTATGATATTAATAATAATAATAATAATAATACTTTAACTAATAATAATATTAAAAATAAAAACAATAATAATAAATATAATATATAAATGAGTAACTACCTTAAAGTAAAGGCTTTCTAAAAAGTATTGTCCCATGCCAAGCTCGAACCCGAGACCTCTCGCCCACCCACTAACACCTTTAACCATACCTTCAATTCTGTTTCTTTGAATTTATAACTCATCTATATCTATATTTATTTAACCTATAACTATTCCGTTCCATTTTCTTCTTTATCACCGAAACCATCACTATTCTTGTCCTTTTAATTGGGGTTTCGGCCCAATAATGCAACCTTGTGCTCGGTCCAATAGAAAAATGAAATTTGAATTCGGTCCAACATATAACAAATGGTTTAATCAGGCCTGATTACAAATGAAAGCCCAAATAGAAGCCCAGCTCGCTAATGTTTTTAAAAAAAAATATACCCTGGCCTAGAATCGAACCCCAGACCACCAGGTTCTCTACACACCTCCTTACCACTCCTCTGTTTCTTTGTTACAGATTTAATCTCCAAATTAAAATACATAACCTGTATCTTTCTGTCAGTTTTTTTTTCTCTTCTTCTTCATCATCTAAATCAAACGTCATCAATATAATCATCATCTTCGTTATAGATTTTGAATAGGAAACATAATAGTGATTCTCCATCATCCTTGTTACACCATCTTCATTAAATTATTAACATAATCAAAACCGTTCATCATTACCTTCATTCTAAACGTAACAATATTATCGTAATATCATTGTTACTGTTACCTCACCTTCTTCCTCGTTACACAGAATCCCGGACAGAAAGATGCAGTAGCAGTTTGGGGTGTTCAGTCAGGGTGATTTAAGGCTTGTATGTGATGGAATGACTAAAAATCAGAAAAGAAAAGAAACGAAATTTTTTTTTATAAAAAAAATAAAGAGGATGTTATGGTGGTCAACTGTGGTGTTTACAGTGATGAATGGTGGCGATTGAGGTGATCAAGGGTGGCGATGATGTAGAGGTGATTGAGGAAGGTGGAAGCTTGATGATGTTCTTGGGTCACGGTTGCAGTAGGAAACACAAAAAAAAATATAGTGAGAGTGGATGAGAGAGAGAGAGAGAGAGTGGAAGAAGGTGGCGGTGATGGTTCATGGCGATGGTATAGTGGTTGTTGTAGCCGGTTGAGGTGGTGGCAGTGGACTATGGCAGTGGTGTATACGGTGGTGGTGTACCTTGGTGATCAAGGTTAGTTGATCGAGCATGTCTACATATATATATGTATATATATATATATATATATATATATATATATATATATATATATATATATATATATATATATATATGCATATGAATTTATATATAGATAGAGAATAGATAGATGATAGATATTTTATTATATTATAATTGTAAAGGAAGTCACAAGGAAACAGTAACATACAGTAATAAACATTAAACAGTTTAGCAGCCAGAGCTTTGTCCTATCAGGGGGTGTTATATCGTGTCCATTGCTAAACAGTTGACGTTTAAAAGTCTTCCAAAAATCACCAAATTTTTAGATTAAATGTATTTAATTATTTCACTCATTAACTGTGTGAAACCTGATCAAAAAGGTTCACTAATTATTTATTTTCTGTTCCATTTTATATGTACGGAGTACTAATATTTAAACTTAAAAATGTAAAAATATTTTTAACAAATCTAAAATCTTCGTAATCAGTTTACAGTCAAACTTTTATCTTAATCATTCATGAACATGTATTATATCTATATTAAAACTAACAAAACGTCAACCGAGTGTCACTGACGTTTACTAATTAGGCTTGAAATCATTTATTTTCCATATACTATATGTATATATAAATATATTTTAATATCAGGTTTTATTATATAACTAGATATATATATATATATATATATATATATATATATATATATATATATATATATATATATATATATATATATATATATATATATATATATATATATATATATATATATATATATATATATATTTAAATAAATATATTTACTATTAACATTCATGTATATATACATATATATATGTATCTATTTACAAATAGTGGTTCGTGAATCGTCGAGAACAGTCGAAGGTCAAATGAATATATGAAATAGTTCAGAATTTTTGAGACACAACCTAACAAACTATTCTTATCGTGCCAGAAATATGATATCGTATTAAGAGTTTGGTTTAAAATTATTCGAAATTTTCCAGGTCGTCACAATTATGTCATTACAAAGGCTATGTTTCAAGAATCACTAAAAACGGAGGAAAAACGAGGAAAACCGTCTAAAGACGAATAACTCGCGTTTAAATAACTTATTTTATAAATTTTGGAAAAGTTTAATTACTTAATCTCATGTTGTAGGATATTCAATTACGAATGCGTGAGCGCAAGAATCGTCAAAAACGGAGCTAAAACGAAGATTCTAGAGCGAAAACGGTGAAAGACAAGATACGATCCAGCAAACCCCTTGCCAAACGGCTTGCCAAACGGCTTGCCATAATGAAAAACGGCCTGCCAGCAAACGGGCACTAAAAACGGCCTTGGCAAATGGCTTGCCAAACCCCTTTTCCAAACGGCTTGCCAAACGGCCTGCCAAACGGTCTGCCAGGGGTTTTTCAGCAATTTAATTATAATTTTACCATCAAGCATTTCCTATAAATGGGGATTTCATCCCACCATTTCAAAAGACACCAATTCTTCACTTCTCTCTCAAATATCTCTCTATAGTCGCTCTCTAGTGATCTATAGGAGATTAGTTCTCTCTCTACTTTCTCTCTCTAGATTCTAGAGAGAGAAAAGTAAAGAGATTAGGAAAATAATTATCTCTCTATTGTCATTCTCTAGTGATCAATAGGAGAATAGTATGTAGTTAGTAGTAGAAGCTTTCAAGCATTGTAACGCTATGGATATTATGAAAAAAATACAAGTGTTATTCTGCCGACATTATTCGGTAATGTCTATCATTTCTTTTATTAATTTATTATAATATTCTTGTTTGATGTTGTGATTTATTAATATTAGAAATGCTTATTGCCATGATGTGTGAGTAATTGCTTGATTGTTTGCCATGATTTAATAATGTTAGTTAAGGATGATTATCATTTCGTATTCGCTTTCTGTCTATGATATTAAACCTCGTTATGATCATCTTTCCACCAATAAACGTGATTAAAACTTTTTATAAAGTCGACATTATAAAGGTAATTAATTATTTGTGTTTATACATTGGTTAAGGTATGAACCCATCGGAAATACTATAAAGTACATGGGGAATTACCATAGGACCAGATCAAGACATTGATCAAGAGTATAAGACTCGAGAAAATACTGTTGCTACAGCAGAGTACGGTGTTGATGTACTATAGTACCACTTGAGCATGGTCAAGGTTAGAAGCTATGGAACCACTATAAGTCTAGTACATGGTGGATAACTAAGGGATTTATTAGGTAGATTTAAGTAAGGGCTGGTTTAAATCATAAATGAGAAATTAACGCACTACAATACAAATTAAGCTTATAAATATTTAAGGATGACGGAGAACCATCAGAGGTTCTAATTTGTCTGCAAACCTTTAGATTTTACAAAACCATTGACAGAAAGGAATTCGAAACACAATCATAACCACTTACTTGGGTGATACACTAAGGTGTTAAGAAAGGTTGGATATTATATGTATGCTACTTTATTCGTGTGCCCAAGGTATGCATTGCATCCAAGATGGGCTGCTTATATCCTTAAACCGTATAAAGCGTCGGGAGTTGAGCATAGTCCCTCTGATCAGAATCTTAAAAAGCCTAGTTCCTCATGACATGCTAATAGGGAAATCGCTTAGTAGGGAATCTAGTGTTCACACCAAGGTATATCTATCCAAGGGGTGTCTCATAATCATTCCGATACTACGTTATCTTAAATCATGGTGAACCACGTCTTCTCTGTCCTTAGCTATTGCATGCTAGCTAGCTTATTTTAATTATTGCTTTAATATTTTAAATATAATTATAAGTCAAATCAACCCAACTATTGTCTTTACATAATTTGATATTCTGGATAAAGTGGTGTCTAGAATAAACCGGTTGGACTTGGTTGTTGGATTTTCCGAACAGTTGCCAATTTATTGGGACTAAAAGGATCCTGCCTCTCCACACAAGGTGTACCTGGCCACTAGTATTGGATACTAAATTATGTACAAACCCAATCTTAATTACTAAATTATCTGAATAAGCTCCGCTTCAAATTCGACTGCTCAAGGAATGACCCTAGGTCATATTTTCCCTTGCTAACCCATAGGAAGGAATAATAGATTTAGGCACAGCATATATATAAATTAAACAATCAACTTCTTCCGTTGAAATCCTGAATTGACGTTTTGCGACCTAACGACACCGCATAAATAAACCATCCGATTCGGGCATATCATATGAGTAGTTAATCTTTGGCGCCGCTGCCGGGGAGCGGTAGTACGATTTGGAGCCTGTTTAGATTAGTTAGTTTTTAAGAGACCCTTTTGACTGAGACTAGCTTTGTCAGAAGTTACTAGTTTACCGTAGTTATTTTCAATAATATTAGCATAATTTAGATTAACTAAAACGTTTAAAATAGACTTCCTTATTAGTAAACCTTTAGGATGGTTTAACCTACTTATACCGATAAGAATTCTTCCGACACATCCTTTCTTCTATCCGATATCATACATTGTATCCATCCGACGAGATCCATACTTACCTACCGATAGTTCGACGATGGCCGCACGTATCACTCTCACTGACATCACCAAACCCTCGTTAGAAGGAAGACGAGGACCAATACTCTATGCAGAGGTTAACGGAGCATCTTTTGTGCTTAAGCATAGCATCATACAACTCATTCAGAATCACTGTCTATTCCATGGCTTACCAATTGACGACCCCAACTCTCACTTAGATAGATTCCTCTCCTTTTCCAACTCATATAAGCCAAATGGGGTTGAACAAGATGTAGTTCGTCTGTATCTGTTCCCCTATTCCTTAACTCTTCATGCAAAAACCTGATTCGAGGGGTTAGAACCCAACTCTATCACCTAATGGGAGAAAATGGCAACAACTTTCTTAATCAAGTACTTTCCCCCATCAAAACAAATCAGACTTAAGAATGATATTGTAAATTTTCAACAAGTATGCGATGAATCACTCTACACTGAATGGGAAAGATTCAAATACTTGCTTCGAAGATGCCCGATTCACCGTCTTGAGAGCTCTGATCAGATTTTGACCTTCTACAAAGGTCTGAATCGGAACAACAAGTCTACTCTTGATGCTGTTTCTCAAGGTAACTTCATGAAATTCACTGCTGACGAGGCCTGGAGATTGATCGAGGAGATGACTATGCACCATCACGATTGGAACACGGAAGAGCACCTTTCATCAGCAACACCGCTTTCCTCCTCCAATCCTATCGAAAATAAAACCATCAAATTTCTCTCGGACCAAATAGAAAACCTCACCAAAGAAGTTGGAGAGCTAAAGAAACTCCCGCAACATGTGTCTCAAGTGCAATTATGCTAGAATTGTACTCATCCACATCCGGCTAAGGTATACGAGGCTGAATGTGAGGACTCTGTTTTCTACTCTGATAAGATCCTAGCTCATCCACACAACCCACCTACCAAACCCACTACCACACCAGAGACAACTCTAAACGATATCTCACTGCGAATCATCAACATGATCACAGCAAGACAAGACGCAGCTGACTTAGTCATGACTAATCACTTGAGTAGTCTTGAAAATCAAATAAGCCAGCTAAATCAACGTCTCGATTCTCTAGGTTGTCCTAAAAATGACTCAAAGGTGGTACATAGCCAACCTTCAGTTTCTTCTAAGGAGAAGAAACTAACTAATACCCGTTCGGTAGTAGTCATTGAGTCATCACCTAAACCCGAAGGGAAAACACCCATTCCATTCCCGAGCCATCTCAAGCAAAGACACAACAAGATGAAATCTTTCAAGCTTGACGGTAAATTTTTGGATACTGTGTCTAAAACTACTCATAGTGAGAAGTATTTTAGGAAACTCCTGTCAACCAAGGATAATGTACCCGAAGTACCCAATGTCCCACTGAACGCGGATTGTTCAGCCATTATCTTAAATACTCTTCCTGAAAAACAAGGGGATGCCGGACCATTTACCCTTCCTTGTTTTATCTACCAATCTGGTACTATCTATTCTCTCGCTGATCTTGGTGCCAGCATCAATCTCATGCCCTACTCACTGTTCCAGAGACTCGAACTTAGAAACCTTAACCCTACCAAAATGTGCATCCAGATAGCTAACCAATCTACTAGATATCCTAAGGGAATAACTGAGAATGTCATGATTAAGGTCGACAAATTCCTCTTTCCGACTGACTTTGTGGTTATGGACTATAAAGAAGACATGAAAACGCCTATCATCTTAGGAAGGCCTTTCATGAATACAGCCAAAGCGATCGTTGACGTTTATTCACGGACTATCACCTTGAGAGCCTGTGGAGAAGAAGTCACTTTCACGATCGACGAGTCTGTATGTCCTTCTGATGGGAACGCCAAAGTAAATACCATATCTGCTAGGAAAGTCACCTTTTATTCCGAGAATGAAGAGAAGAAGATAGAAGTAGAAGACAAGATGAATAACCACTCCAACCAACCCAATCTTCACTCCCACCTTATTTTGATCTTTTGATGACTGGAGAGGATTTCGTTCTAGAAGAACTCTCTGAACCAATTGTACTTGTATCTCTCGACCGAAGTGACGAGGAGGGGGATGAAGAAATAGAAATGGAATGAGAAGAAAGAGATGGAGGATTCTAGCATCAAAGTAGTTGCTAATGTTGTTACCTTATTGGAGACATCAATGGACATCGTCCCACCTCCATCCTTAGAGTACATCATTACGACCAACCTGAAGTCACATGGAAGAAATACGGGTTTTGTGTCTGGGCTACCTTATAAACCATCACTAAAATACATAATGACATACACATCATTGAGTGATGAGGACCCCTTTGACCATCCCATTCCAATAAAGGAGGTAAAAGAAGTTGATAGCTTTGTTATACCTCAAGTTAAACAAAGCATTCACTTCAAACCACCTTCTCCTCTCATTGGAGATACCTTACTCTATGTCCGCTTCAATCTCGTTGGTATGTTCCAATATTACCTCTTGTGTCTACTGATGGATGCAAGGGATCCACCTAGATTTCTAGAGAAATAAGGCTAGAGTCAGGCTCGTGACTCGAACAAAAACAAGTGCTTCTCGGGAGGTAACCCGCGTGTTTATTTTCTAGAGATTTAGTAGTAGTTAGATTAGGATAATTAGGTTAATTAAATAAAGTGAAAAGTGAAACTTAAAATAAAATTTTCAACGTTTCTTAGGAAGAATTCACTTCTCCTACTTGTCTTGAACTTAATTGCAATATTTACATTATTTCAAAAGTCTTAAAATTAAAGGCAGTCAATACTTTAATTGTGGGATTAAGCTTTTTAGTCATGCAATGATTTGTTGAATTTTCAAAAACCTAATTTTTAAACACTCAAGTTTTCAAATAACTTTTTCGTCAAAACGCAAATCAGTGAGTCTATGGCTTAAAGCTTAATCACCTGTCTAGGTTTGATCTTTTCAATTTTTACAAGTAATAGACAGTTATTGATGCCTGTGGTGGAGACTCTTTGAATAATGATGAAACGATAAGGAAACTCGTTGATTATTTCATTGCAAGTTATTGGTGGATGTTGTATGAAGGATGAAAATGCCCTAATGAGCTCGAGTACACTTCAAGAAGACCGATTCGAATCCAGCAGAAGATGGTTCCGACTCTGTCTACCTTCAGATCCTCAACTCACAACAGCACCCAAGGGAGTAATTCATTTCTTTCTCTTTGTTTATTTATTTTGCTTCGTTATATCCTTAAACTATACCCTATCTTAAGCTTATCACTAAGTGTGGGATTCCTGTGACGAACGGAAAATTTCCGATCAAATTTAAACTTAATCTTTATATGATTTCGACACGATAAGCAAGGTCTGTTAAGTTAAATCTCAAACATTTTGAACTATGTTTATGTAATCATTTGACCTTGACCATTTTCGACGATTCATGAACAATTGTGTGCAAATAAAAATGTATATATATATATATATATATATATATATATATATATATATATATATATATATATATATATATATATATATATATATATAAATATGAATTCTATACGCAAGTAGTATTATATATACTGTAAAATATAAATATTAAAGATTCAATAAATTATATAATTGATGGATAGGATATAATAAATGGTAATATACTATAATTATAAGTTAAAATTATAATTGTTTTATTAATATTATTTTCATTATTTTATTATAATATTTGTATCATTAATATTATTATACAATGTATATATATATATATATATATATATATATATATATATATATATATATATATATATATATATATATATATGAAATTTGATAAGTATATAGTTGTCATAAGATTATTACTTTTATGATTATTATTAAAATAAATATCAATATAAATAATATTATGATATAAATATAAAAATTGATATGTATAAATTGTTATAGTATTATAATTATTGATAATAATATTATCATTAATAATAGTGATATTATTATAATTAATATTATTATTATTATGAATAATATTTTTATTACCATTTTTATAATTAATATTATTATTATTATTATTTATTATTAATATAATTATTATTAGTGTTATTATTAATATTTATTAGAAAATAATACATTTTATTATAATTAACATTAATAATTAATAATAAGATCAGTATCATTATTATATTAATATAATTATAATTAGTACTAATATATTTATTAATTAATAAAATTTATTATATAAACTACAAATTAACTAGCAACTTGTGCGAATTTGTTTTAAGTATCTTTCATATTGTGTTGATTGATCTTTATAGTACAAATCACGATCCCAATCAAAAGATTAATCCAAAATATGTTTTGAGTCACTATCTGTGTTAACTTTTTTTTTTCTCTTCATCACCTGCTCGATAGTGAACCCTGTCAACACTCAATCACCTTCTACAACCAAACCCACCATCTCATTCCCTTGAAACTTTTCTGCTATTTTATGAAACAAACACGATGAAAACCCAATTACCTCCTCCAATATTTCTGTTTCCTTTATGAACCCAACACTACCACCGTAAGCTACAACCACCACCTCATCTGTCATTAAATCACCTTCCTTCGCCACTACTCTCTCTCTTTCTTTTCTTTTCTACTCGTTGAATATCAATCAACAATCTCTCTTACTTCTTGATCAAACCAAACACCATTAAACCCATTTGAACTACTGCTGCACACAATTCACTGTTTCTGTTTTCCAACTCAAATTTTCTCAAACAAACACCATAAATCAAACACCACCTGCTTCTTTCTATTTTCTGTTTCCTGTCACAAGCAAACATCACCATTTACATCCAAACCAAACCCCTTGTTACTACTTTGGACTTATGTATCGGTTGTAAATCATAAACCCATAAAATCCACCATTCTTGTATAATTATTGTTGTCAAGCACCATGTCATCGCCACCCTATCATCACCTTCCAGCAACGAAACCTCCATTCGAAACCCACTACTATTCATCATCCTCATAAACCATCATGTACTGCTAAACCTGCTGCTACTGTCGCCTTTTCCCTTTCGTTACCGATAATTTTTTTCACTATTCCTGTTGTGCAAACCAGACAAAACCATGAAAAGGAATTTACAGACTATGGATGATAGTATAATACAAACCTACTAATACGCTTTTTATTTTATCCTTTATGGCCGACAATATCAAAGCAAATAACAACCCACTTAATGAATAAAAAAATAATAATAAAAAATGCTACGCTGCCTTCTCATTTCTTTTCTCATTCGGACTGATCAATCTGTATTAGATGGGCCGTTATCTTTCTGTTATTGAATTTACACATTGGGCTTTTGATATAACCTGGGTCGATAGTGATGATTGGGCCGAGAAGAAGTAGTGAAACAAATGGAGACGGGTTAATTAATATGATTCTGTAAGTGTAACCAGAAAAACCGAATTGGGTGGATGGTTAAGGGTGTTTGGCGTTAGGCGAGAGGTCTCGGGTTCGACCCCGGGCAACGACATCGTTTTTTGGAGATTATTACTTTAAAGGTAGTATTATTTATATTACTATAATTATTATTATTATTATTATTATTATTATTATTATTATTATTATTATTATTATTAAATATTATCAAAGTATTAAAATTACGGTTAATATGCTTACTAATACAATAACATGATAAGTATATTACAAAATGGATTAAGGACATAAAATTTAGAACGATATAATATGGCTATAGCTATTATAATAAAAATGACGATATAATAATATTGTTAAGATACTAAGATAATTATGATTATGGTCATGATCATTAAAAATATTAAATATAAATATATGAAACTCTTTATTGTTATTATTATTATTATTATTATTATTATTGTTATTGTTATTATTATTATTATTAGTAACATTACTAAGTATTAGAATTATAATAATTATTAGTATTAATATAAGTGTTTTTTTATTAACATTATCATTATTATTATGAGTATCATTATAAATGAACATTTATTAAAATTATCATCATTAGTAGTGAAATGGGTATTTTTATAGCTATTATTAGTATTAATATTATTATTGTTATCAGAAATACTAAAAGTATCATTATTTTAAATCTATCAATTTATTAAAAAAATTAGTATACTCATTAATAATATTATTAGTAGTATCAATATTATTAACATTATAAGTATTATTAATTGTTTCGTCACGAGTATTATTAAGTAATTACTAAAATCAGTATCATAACTATCATTAACAGTTAAATTAATATTTTTACAATTATAATTAATAATATCATTATTATTATCATTAAAAGATATTATTATTAAGATTATAAGTATATAAATAAATTTATGGATTTAAAAACTATTTATAAAATTATTATTTAAGTAAATTACTAATTATTAATATCATTATCATCAATATTATTACTAACACTACCATTAAATATATATATCTGCTCGATTACAAGCATATGTTTTAATATATATACGAATGTTATAGGCCAACCCTGCATTGTTCAATGTCGTCATATGTATTTTTACTACAAAATACAGTATTGTGAGTTTCATTTGCTAACTTTTTAAATGCTTTTGTAATATATTTTTTTGGGACTGAGAATACATGCGCTATTTTTTATAACTGTTTTACGAAATAGACACAAGTAACTGAAACTACATTATATGCGTGAATGATCGAAGCCGAATATGCACCTTTTTAGCTTGGTAGCCTAAGAATTTGGGAACAGACCCCTAAATTGACGCGAATCCTAAAGATAGATCTATCGGGCCCAACAAGCCCCATTCTGGAATTTGGAATGCTTTAGTACTTCGATTTTATCATGTCCGATGGGTGTCCCGGAATGATGGGGATATTCTATATGCATCTTGTTAATGTCGGTTACCAGGTGTTCACCATATGAATGATTTTTATCTCTATGCAGTTTGCGAAATGCCTGATATGAGATGTGTATTTATGGGAAATGAAAATCTCGTGGTCTATTAAAATGATGAAAATAATCGTTTATGATAAACTAATGAACTCACCAGCCTTTTGGTTGACACTTTAAAGCATGTTTATTCTCAGGTATGAAAGAAATATTCCGCTGTGCATTAGCTCATTTTAAAGATATTACTTGGAGTCATTCATGACATATTTCAAAAGACGTTGCATTCGAGTCGTTGAGTTTATCAAGATTATTATTAAGTCGTTGATAGTTTGATATATAATGAAATGGAATGCATGCCTGTCAACTTTCGATGTTATGAAAGTTGTCTTTTAAAAACGAATGCAATGTTTGTAAAATGTATCATATAGAAGTCAAGTACCTCGCGATGTAATCAACTATTGTGAATCATTTATAATCGATATAGACTTCGTTCAGATGGATTAGGACGGGTCATGAAAGTTGGTATCAGAGCGGTGGTCTTAGCTAACCAGGTCTTGCATTAGTGTGCCTAACTGATAGTTGTTTAGATGCATTAGTGAGTCTGGACTTCGACCGTGTCTGCATGTCAAAAGTTTTGCTTATCATTTAGTGTCGAAAATTAATTGCTTATCATCCTTAAAGTCTAGACACGTCTTACTGCCTCTATTGCATAGACAGTGTATAGATAAATTCATATCTTAGCGTATCTGTTATTGTTACCTTTGCCTGACAGCTTCCGTAGATTCCTCCGTAACTTATGGGATTTTAGTATTATATATGCATATGTAAAATATGTATTGCAGGGTACTAATCTACATCCTATAATCTATTTCTTATCAAAAATCCTTCATCTGATCGTACGAGATGAATCCCTCAACCAGTTCGAGTCCCTCAGATTTCGATAGCTATTCCGATAGTTATTCCGACAGCTATTCCGACATAGATATTCACCTAAGCTCCGAAAGCGGTGTCACCAGAATGTATCAATCAATCAGCCATCCCCAATTCATCTGATGGGTTAGTAGTCGACTTAATCAATGGAGACGCGAAGAAGGCGATCCCTTCCACCAACCGAATTCTCCTCTTAACAATGAACCTGAAGCGCTTACCGGCGAACCTATTCGAGACACCATTTTCTCTCATTTTCAGAGTATCTCGTCACGATCATATACTATCTCAGATTCTAAACCTCATTCATCCACTCGTCCGAATCGACAATCATCTCGGTATAATAGAAGAAGTCAACGAGCTTCGCGCCCAAGTTGTAGCCTTGGAAAATATGGTGCAAAACATACCAGTTTCAGCAACATCACCGCCACCAAAAGTACCATCAGTAACAGCATCCGTACCATCAATAACACACGCCTCAACTTCTCATTCTGTACCTCGATTATAATCATCATACTACGTATCGTTCTACATCAATTATCTTCGTTCGACATGGCAATTATGTAATCTCTAATGTTTTAGAGATTATATATTCTTGTTCTAACGGTAAATCAAATGAGTTTAATATCATATTGACTCATTAAATCCATAATTACCTCTGAAGAAAATATATATGTATATATATTTTCACAAGGATTGTTGTTGAAAATTCTTCCGTACAAACTGTTAATGATGAAAATATTTTAACGGGTAAGTAATACCCGAGGAATATTTAGATTTCACATTAATAGGTTACACTGTACATTCTTCGAATGTGATTCAACAGTCATACACTATCCTATTTACAACCACCGATATACGTATCCGTTCACCGTAGAATAACCCTTTTCATTCAATTTCATATTTGCATTTTGATCTATCAGAATCCAACAAGTGGCATAATGAAGAAAACATTGGACAAAAATAAAATTTGTTAGAAACAAACAAATTAATCATGAGAAAATTTTGTTAAGAATCCACGCTAACAAAATCCTAGCTAACTGTTAATTCCTTTTTACATTTTATTGTCGCAAATTATTTATCGCAGTTTATTTATCGCAATTTATATTCTCGCAATTTTATTTATCGTCATTTAATTTCTGTTATTTATTATACGAGCTTTAAATGTCGGGACACGTATACAATGTTTTGACATATCATATCGATGCATCTATATATATTATTTGGAATAACCATAGACACTCTATATGCAGTAATGATCGAGTTCTCTATACAGGGTTGAGGTTGATTCTATAATAATATATATACTTTGAGTTGTGATCGAGTCTAAGACATGTACACGGGTCACGATACATATTAATTAATTCGAATATTTTATATTAAACTATATATGAATTATTGGACTGTTAACTGTGGACTATCGACTTAGGACTAATAACATTGGACAATTAAAATGAATTAAAATATTGATTATAACATATGAAACAAAACATTCTTTCAAGTTTGCCACTTGATTTCATCTTAAACCTCATTAGTATCTTGACGATTACAATCTGCGTTCAAACCTTTCATAATTCTTGAAAATACCTCAATCGAGAGGATGAACCAACCGCATTTCATCTACGGAAGAAAGATTGATACATATAGTTATGCACCTGAAAACACTCGGAACCCGAGTAAACGTTTAACACGTATCTGTGCTAGCTCTTTTGGCATTGTTATTACCGAAAATAACTTTGCAATCCCTTTTCAGATTAGCCAATTTTGTCACAGCTCCAGCAAGGCAACTTCGATTTTTATTCGAATTAGCCTTATTATAATCTTGATATATATGCGTGCTCTTTTGTTGTTACCGGGGAACCTTTTATATCCCACCATATTATCAGTAGACGTACCAGCAACCTCGGTGCTCCTTGGCTTAAATCTCTCCGAAAAATCACTATATTTATCTATTGAAGTCTTATCATATACTCATCTGCATCCTGTAATAAGAATTGCCATAACAATTACAGGAAATCAGCAATCAGTATTTTGAATCTCGTAGCATTTCTACATCAACAGTTATATGTATACATATAACATTTATCTCATAGAATTTTGAACTTTCATTCTGAAATTCTGAAAAGCACTCTAGCTTACGAATCAGATCTCTAAATTCTGCAAAATGAATCGAGCAAACATGAAGGAGACCAAGGACAAATACAAGGACCAAACCCTGTATTTAAAGAATCCTGATGATTCTGTTTCTGATGAAATCTTTATCGAATACCTTACTCCTTAACTGCTCTAAATCATCTTGAATGAATTTCTTCATCACAATTTGGTTCTAACATTCCAAGATATTATCGTATCTTTCATTGTAAATATCCTCAATATTTCTGAAGATATCTTCATAAATATTCTCGTCCGATATTAATTATCTCTCCACGCTATCTGTGATATATCCTAAAAGGAAACTACTTTAGTTTCTAAATTTCTTTAAAATTCGAGTTTAAATTATGAATGTTTTTGAAGTAGTGTTGGAAACTGATGCATGAGTTAGTATAATATAATGACACTTGATCAACGTGATTATATTACAGTAAGTCATGCTGAGTTTCTAATGGAACGTGATCAAGGATCACAGATCATACCTTTATCATGTACCATGTGATGTGCGTAGAGGTGTATACGAAATAGTTTATATTTTACTAGGAAATACTATTAAATACGATACAATTTTACACAAGTTATTTATTTATTTATAGAGTGGATATACCTAAACCTTGCTACAACACTTATAGGCAGTGTACCTAATCGTACAGTAGTGTAGTTTTTAGTAAGTTCGGTTCGTCCACAGGGAACTCGCCAAGTTTAACGCTATATTTTTAAAACTTATATTGGTAGTATTATTATTATAAAAAGGGGATTTTTACCGTTTAATGACCGGTTTGTCGATTTTAAAACTTTAGTCGCAGTTAAAACCTAATGTAAAATATTAAATATATAAAAGACTTAATTTAAAGCGTAAAGTAAATAACAATAATTAAAGTGCAATAAATTAAAGTGCGATAAATAAAATGACAATAAATAAAATTACGATAAAAAGTACGATAATTAAAATGACAATAAATTAAAGTGCGATAATTAAAAGCGCAATTAAATATGAAATAAAGGAATTATGCTTATTTAAACTTCTGTAATCATGATGTTTGACGTGTTGATTTTAGTTTATTACCATGGGTTAATTGTCCTTTGTCCTGGATTATTCAATATGTCCGTCTGGTTTTTGTCCATAACAGTCCATCATTCATAAATTTAAAGTGCGAGTGTCCTCGTCAGATTATCCTTATATCCGAAGTCAAATATTCCAACTAATTGGGGACTTAAACTATAATTATACCAAGTGCCCTTGTATATAATTCACCCCAGTTTTAATAAGTCCATTAACTATTAATTCATTCCCGTGCCCGGTTAAATGAACGATTATTAGTACTTATAAATATCCCGCCCATCGTGTCCGATCGAGTGTATATGGTTATTTATAGGTACGTCTAATTGTAAGTCTTTATATTAAACTAACAAACTATCATTTAATTAAACAAATATAAAGCCCATTAATAGCCCATAGTCTAATTTCCACAAGTGTCGTTCTTTTGTCCAAACCCCAATTATGGTACAAAGCCCAATTACCCAATCTTTAATATTTTAGCCCAACATCACGATTACTTCGGCTTAAATAAGCATAATAATAACTTAGCTATGAGACATTAATTAAAAAGGTTGAACATAACTTACAATGATTAAAAATAGCGTAGCGTTACACGGACAGAATTTCGACTTACACCCTTACAACATTCGCTAACATACCCTTATTATTAGAATTTAAAATTAAAATTAAAATTAAAATTAAAATTAAAATTAAAATTAAAATTAAAATTAAAATTAAAATTATAATATATATATATATATATATATATATATATATATATATATATATATATATATATATATATATATATATATATATATACGTGAGATAGAGAAAATGAATTAGAAAAAGGTGTGTAAAATTCGTGCAGAATTCGATGGTTTTTATAGGCCCACGTTGTACTGAAGAGCTCCGCTAGTACGGATGTATCCTTCACAAAAGTACCGCGAGTGCGGATGTCTGGAAACCAGCTCACATATTAGATCCAAAACGTGGGCTGCGTAAAATTATATTATATAATAATATATATAATTAATTATATATTATATTTTATTCTTATGCATAGTTGACTTGTAATTTTTAGTCCGTTGCATCGCGCACTGAAAGTTGGTTCATGTCTCGGTTCCGGATTTTCGAACGTCCTTGCGTACTATTTAATATCTTGCACTTTGCGTTTTGTGTCTTGTACTCTTGTAATTTTTAGACGATTCTCATCAATAATTTGAACCACTTTGATTGTACTTTGTACTTTTGAGCTTTTTGGTAGTTTGCGTATTCAATTGGTCGAATCTGTCTTTTGTCTTCACCTTTTATTATTTAAACGAATATCACTTGTAAATAGAACAATTGCAACTAAAAGCTTGTCTTTCTTGAGGGATAATGCTATGAAATATATGTTCGTTTTTAGCATTATCAAATATTCCCACACTTGAGCGTTGCTTGTCCTCAAGCAATATAGTCTTGAAATAAAAATACTAGAATCACTTCTTTATTCTTCACACTTTGTACATCAGTGATTTTGATTTGGTGGTATAAACAATGGTAGTAACGATGTGGTTTACAGTCCCACATGACTATGAAAATTTAGATCCTTAAGGAAATTGGATCTTTATGAAAACATTTGATCTTTTGAAAATTCAATCTAGTTTTTTTACCCTAGATAAGTTTTCCAGAATAACCCTTCACCGATGTTTGCAAATTGTTGTTGTGGGTTTGGTGAGTTTCAGATTTGAAAATTTTAGCTCAAAACTTATGGTTTTGTGTCACCCACTTGCTAACCTTGTATTGGGAAAGCAACACGTCCAGTATACTTGCTCCGTATATTACCTTTCTGTAAACTACCATCCAGTTGTAAAGGAAAGCGTTGAACAAGCAACTGTTAAGGCAATGTCCCATGACATGCTTTTAATTATGGTCTATATCGTGTCGGATGCAATTACTATCCTTTGTAGGAGTAATAGTAAAGATCACCCTATAGTTTTTCGGTCTGGCACAAGGTCCTGTCTTCGACCATGCTATGCAACCACCGTTCTTACGGTTGATACCCGATTTGGTTCAGGTGACCTAATGAATTCCAGGTGAATTCCTAGGATTTTACGTTCAATGGTAATGAACACATTAAAAATGGGTTTTCAAAAAACAAATCGGTTTGTAATTTTGATCAAAATATTTTCTCGTTCAAGCTCGAGTTTAGATATCATCGAATTCCATGAGTTTGAATTCTCAATCTTTAAGGTCAATCTCTAGGATTGAGTAACATCAGTCTTAAAAGCTGATTTTTGATCTTTAAGGAGATTATCCCTTCTGGGGATCTGATTCATTAGTCTTATCAAGCTAATTTGCACGGCGCCCTCCCCATTTTATGAGACAGATCCTCTCATGGTTAAGATAAGTCTGACCACTTGGCGACCCTGTTTGATGTTGAGGTCCGTGGATTTCCAGCTGATTTTCGAGAAAACTTTTCAAGGTTTTTCATAGACTCTACAACTGGTCTGGACGACAATTTCCTGACCTAAATCAAGAAGCGCGTGTCTTTTTCGGAAGACTTTACTTCCTTTTAATGATGGAATTGATTCATCGTGTAGATCCATCTTTCTTTCAAATATATTACAATTTTCCGGGTAAAATGGTTAATTTTGTCCAAAACAAAAGTATCTTTGTACAAAATATGTGATATATGTTTTAAAGAACTTGGTAAATTTTTCCCACACTTGGCTTTTATTTTCCTTTCTTTGCCTTTTTATTGTCCTCTATTCCATTTTAAATGAATTCTAACATTTTGGGTTGTTTCTCAATTTATGTCCTTTCCGAGGTAACAATAATTTCGGTATTAACACCTAGTTTTATCATTCATAAATATGTATAAACATAATTTTGAATTTATTTATTTGAAAATTTTGAAAATTTTTACTAGAATTGGGTAATCAGTATATAAGACTAGGGCTGTTCTTTACTATCAGAGAGCACTAGATTTTAATACAACTACTGCATTACTAGTATTTTTAATGGTAACCAAGTGTTTAAGTCAAAAAAAAAAAATTTAAAAATCTGAAAGAATTTAACCCCTTCCCATACTTAAGATCTTGCAATTCATTTGCAAGAAATCAGTAACAATTTAAATTATTGAGGGTGATTAGCATAGAAAAATGATTAAATTTTACCAAAGTTTTCAAACATATTGGCGTTTGTTTGTTGAATGATAAATGGTGCACATCATTTGTTCATTCCTGCAGTTGTTATTTCACATATGTTTTGCATCTTGTCGTCAAAATTAGTTGCTTTTGCTGAACTTAATGCCAGTCTTTGAAAATGCACTGTTTTACCCTGTTTTGTATATGAGATAAACTACAAACATATATATACATATTTTTGAAGTTGGGTATATCACCCCACATTCAAAAATTATTAAAAATCTAATAAGAAAAGTTAGAAAATTATAAAAACTATTAAAGTATCAAAAGAAATATTAAAAGTATAAAATTACAAGTTACCAAATAAATAAAAATAAGCATAAAGAAAATCAGGGTTGATAAGGATTGTGCCAGTAGGGATCCCATTCATAGCCGTATGTACTGTAGAATGCTTGAGCTGGGTAATATGTAGGGTACGGTGGTCGGGTCTGTATAGTCCAGGGAGGAAATACGGGCATTGGAGTAGCAATGTAGTTTGCATTTATGTGTGCACGATGACTTATGATTTGGTTTTGATGATACTGCCAATCTTAAAATGCTCGTTGTCTAGCCATTTTATATTCATGATGAGCCATAAAAAGTTGCATTTCTGTCATCTCATTCCCCCCTCCCGCGTTACCTTGCTGCTGATCTCTTTCGACCTGTGGATGTGGGCCATCATATGGTGCTGCAGCGTTATGTCGTTTCTTTAACACCTTAGCACCATAATATACTTTCAAACCAATTGGATCACGGGGTTCTGGTTCTGCAATTATTAATCCCCCCCGATTTCTATCGACACCGATATACTCAGCAATTAAAGTAACAAAGATACCACCTCCTATTATACCATTAGGCCGTATACTCTTAACTATAGATGATAAATAATAACCCACACAATAAGGTATACTCACAGCGCTCTGTGGGTCTCGAATACACATGAAATAAAATAAATCATTCTCATTTACTTTCTCTTTGTTTTTACCTCGCTGTGTAACCGAGTTTGCTAAGAACCTATGGATTACTCTTAGTTTAGCTCTATCAATATCAGTATAAGAGTTATTCTCCCTACGAAATCGGTTATGCCTAGTCATTTTACTCCATATTTCATTCATATCAAAATTTTCATCAATCCTCCTACCATTAAGTATCAACCCTTGACAATCAGTAGATGCTAGTTCCTCAGGCGTATATATACACAAAGCCTGAGCCATGTCTAGTAGAGACATATGGCGCATCACACCTCCTAATAAAAATCTAATAAAAACTACGATCGGTTAAGGTAGATACCCGATCATTTATTTCAACACTACTTAATAATTCCACACACCATTCTCTATATACACGCCTACGTATATTAAACAAACGTTCCCAATCAGTAAAAGTAGAATTACCATACCTTTGTGTAAGTAATTCTCTGATTGGACCGGCCAATCCAACTATTTCTAACGGTTCCCAATCTATTACTCTAGGTACTTCAACAACATTAGACTGAAGTGTGTGCAAGTTCCTCTGGTATTTTGGATAATCTATCCAATGTCGATCAAACCTTAAATTAGGATGTAAATCTGCCAACTCTATATTTGAATATGAAATAAATTGATGCGGTAGATTTTGTCTATATTGGTCGTTAATCTCCTGTTCTTCTGCATTCTCAGGAGGAGCATTGTGAGCCTGAGATGCTGTTGAAGATTCACCCCTTTCAGTCTACAAAACACATTAAACACAATTTTTGTGCATCCAAATATGCATTAGTGTTAGCAAAATCATAATTCAAAACAATTATAATGACATGTTTAATCCATTTTAAACTTTATATGTATTTTCACAATATTAACAATTCTACACTTTTACAAATAAACATATATGAAAATGTATACAATGTTCTTTAGCTTTTATCTCAAATAACATGTCAAAATAATCATTATTAGCAATTAAACAATTTCCAAATGACATTCATATCAATTAAATTGAGTTCATGCATTTTTGACTCAAAAAGTCTACTTTAATACTTGAAAATCATGTTTAGGATCAAAGTTTTGATCATTTGGCAACCTAAACATGTTACACTACTCAATTTAATATAAACTAACAACAAAATTCGGCCATAACCCGTTTATATCAAAAAGCCCCAATTTTGCTCAAGAACACAAACCCTAGATTTTTCAAAATTTAAAGTTTAAGGCTTCTAATCATGTCAAATAGCATCAATCTAGGTTATACAAGCATAATACACAAACAATTTTAGCATAATTAAACTAGAAATCATCAAAATTAAATTAGGTATAAATTTATTCAAGAACACTAAAAATCTGAATTAAAGGGTGTTTAGATGTAGAAATTACCGATTTCCTTGAAAAACTTCTTGGTAGCATCCTTCTCAACATGATTTTAGCAAAAAATTTGATGTTTAACGGTAAAAAGTTTCGATTTTGAGAGCGTTTTTGTGGGTTTTTTCGCAGAAAAATAAAATGGTGTGGGTGTTGGGGACTGGTCTGTTCGACCAGTTAACCCAGCTGGGTTTTGCTACCTCCGCGAGTGCGGATGTGGGTACCCACAAAGTACCGCGAGTGCGGTTTTTCCCTTTTTTTTATTTATAAAAAACCTTATACTTATTAAAACAAATAATTAATTAAATTTTTAAAAATTTTGTTTCTTTTTAGGATGAGGGCGTTTCGGATCGTTGTCCTAGTCCGTCCCTCGACAAAATTTTAAAATTTGTCACTTTTTAAACGTTATTTTAAAAGTAAAGATTTTTGAGTTTTTTTTAATGTTTTTGGCATACTTTAATTCAATAAGAATAAAAATAATGATAATAAAAGTTCTCGTCCCTCCCTCGGGTAAAGCAATTTCGGTTCAACGACCTAGTTTTCAACTCACGACGAATTTTAAAAATCATATTTTTAACTTAGTGAAATAAAGTAAATTTTTTTTTTAAGTTTACACCAAACTTAAATTTAAAAATTAATATTATTATAATTAAAAATTCACACTAAACTTATATTATATTTTTGTTTTTATACATACAAACTTATATTCAAAATATAATTTTTTAAATATTTAAAAACTTAAATATATTTATTTTAAAAAGTTTACAATATTAATTTAATATTTATATATTAATTTTAAAAAAAACAAGGTAAAAATTAAAAATCTTTTTGGTCTTTTATCTCACTTTAATCAATCAAATATTATCAAAAATATACGGCCCTCTTTTCGGTAAAGTAATTTCGGCTATATTACCTAGTTTTACTCCTGAAGAATTTTTGAAATATTTTGGATTGATTGATTAAAGATATTTATACCTTAAGAATAAACGGTAAATTTCGCAGTGATGTAATAAATTTTTGTATGATATCAATAATTTCGGTTAAGCATACCTAATTTTATTGAATATCAATTTAATACTTTATAGCGAATGATTCAGTGTTTATTATCAAAAGGTTAAAAGCAATAAAAATAAATAAAAACTGTACATACTTACATGTGAGAAAGAATTCTCAGAGACCTGCTTTAGCCGACTCATAGGAGAGTCGTGTGATTTGGTTCTCCATAGCTATGTAAGCATAACCTCGAATCTTCAATATCTTTTCTTCTAAACATATAAACGGTCCTTCTCTGCATAGAGTAACAAATTCGGTATTTGAATATGTTTGATTATTTGAACATTTACCTTCGTGTGACCATTTTACGCATTTATAACATCTTTCAAGGTGTCGTGCTCTTCTTTTTGTTGCGAATTTTGATTTTTCTTTACCAAAATGTATCTTATGATGATCTTTTCTGAGTTCTTTTCTTATTCCGTCCATTTTGACTCTTATTACTAACACCAGGTCACTCGGGAGTGTGTCATTATTACGTTTAGTAATCATAGCGTGTAGCATTAGACCATGGTTCAGATCAAAGGAATTCTTCATCTCGTAAAACCTAAAAAAATAAAAATTCAGAATGGGGGGAGAAGACTAGTTCTTTAGGGTCTGCTAGGGAAAGACCATTCGGATTCCATTCTCGTGAACTACACGAAAACAGAATATCTAACTCTAGCAGAAATATATATTATCCTTAAAAGACTCGAACATTCCCACACTTAGTTAGTTGTGGTGTCGAAATTGTGATTAACTTCATCTTCAACTTCCATTAGATTATCTATGTAATGTTTAACTCTGTGACCATTAACTTTAAATTCAACCCCATTTGAATTTATTAATTCTACTATTCCGTATGGGAAAACTCTTTTGACTATGAATGGTCCAGACCATCTTGATTTCAATTTTCCAGGAAATAGCTTGAATCGTGAATTGAAAAGAAGAACTCTGTCTCCTTCTTTAAATTCTTTTGAACTTCTGATTCTTTTATCATGCCATTTCTTTATTCTTTCTTTATAGATTAACGA